>NC_079442.1:4708392-4775892 GCF_903798145.1 Danio aesculapii | reverse complement strand
ATAATGACATCTAAAAGTAAAAGGAAATACAGTACAAAGTAAATCAATCAATGATAAACCTATATCAATTATTCAGGACGTCAAAGTACAGACAAATGGGATGAAAACAAAGACTTGTGGTTGTTTTTAAAGTTACACACACAGAGACACACACTCATTGGTTGCTCTATTAGTTTCTAAGCATGTCTTAGTCTGGTGTTTATCCTTAAAATGGATTAAACTACATTGGAGAGAGAGAGAGAGAGAGAGAGATTATAATAATGAAACATGTCCATAATTCATGTGCATAATTTGTTCAAATGTGTGTTGTTCATCTTTGAGAACTCTTTAGGAATTAGTATTTCATTCATTTTCTTTTTGGCTTAGTCCCTTTATTAATCCGGGGTCACCTCAGTGGAATGAACCGCCAACTTATCCAGCACATTTTTTACACAGCGGATGCCCTTCCAGCCCCAACCAATCTCTTGGAAACATCCACATACACTCACTCATACTCATACACTACGGACAGTTTAGCCTTCCCAATTCACCTGTACCGCATGTCTTTGGACTGTGGGGGAAATCGGAGCACCCGGAGGAAACCCACGCGAACGCATGGAGAACATGCAAACTCTACACAGAAACGCCAACTGACCCAGCCGAGGCTCGAACCAGCGACCTTCTTGCTGTGAGGCGACAGCACTACCTACTGCACCACTGCGTCACCCTTAATTAGTATTTCGAAATTAGTCTTTTTTTTTTTTCAAATTGTCCCTCAAATGATACATTTCACAGGGATTTTATTGAATTTCTATTTATTTCTCCGCTGTTGTTCAGGTATTCTGAAAAGTTACTATTTATTGAGTATATTTCAGTAACAGTTTGCTTTATAATTTGTTTAACACCATTAAATGGGGATAATTGTGTGATAATAAAGGAATTTAAAAATAAGTAAATACAGAATTAAAATGTACAGGGATACACTCACTGGCCACTTTATTAGGTACACCTTACTAGTAGCGGTTTGCACCCTCTTTTGCCTTCAGAACTGCCTTAATCCTTCGTGGCATAGATTCAACAAGGTACTGGAAATATTCCTCAGAGATTTTGCTCCATATTGACATGAAAGTATTTGTCGGTTGCTCATACATGATGCGAATCTCCCATTCTACCACATCCCAAAGGAGCTCTATTGGATTGAGATCTGTTGATTGTGGAGGCCATTTGAGTACAGTGAGCTCATTGTCATGTTCAAGAAACCAGTCTGAGATGATTCGCGCTTTATGACATGGTGAGTTATCCTGCTGGAAGTAGCCATCAGAAGATGGGCACACTGTGGTGGACATGGTCAGCAACAATACTCAGGTAGGCTGTGGCGTTGACATGATGCTCAGTTGGTACTAATGGGTCCAAAGTGTGCCAAGAACCACACCACCACCACCAGCCTTAACTGTTGACACAAGGATGGATGAGTCCATGCTTTCATGTTGTTGACGCCAAATTCTGACTTTGGTGAGCCTGTGTGAATTGTAGCCTCAGTTTCCTGTTCTTAGCTGACAGGAGTGGCACCCGGTGTGGTCTTCTGCTGCTGTAGCACATCTGCCTCAAGGTTGGACGTGCATTCAGAGATGCTCTTCTGCAGACCTCGGTTGTAACGAGTGATTATTTGAGTGACTGTTGCCTGTCTATCAGCTGGACCCAGTCTGGCCATTCTCCTCTGGCATCAACAAGGCTATTGCGCCCACAGAACTGCTGCTCACTAGATTTTTTTTCTTTTTCGGACCATTCTCTGTAAACACTAGAGAGGTTGTGTGTGAAAATCCCAGTAGATCAGCAGTTTCTGAAATACTCAGACCAGCCCATTTGGCATCAACAACCATGCCATGTTCAAAGCCACTTAAATCACCTTTCTTTCCCATTCTGATGCTCGGTTTGAACTGCAGCAGATCGTCTTGCCTAAATGCATTGAGTTGCTGCCATGTGATTGGTCGATTAGACATTTGCGTTAACGAGCCGTTGGTCAGGTGTACCTAATAAAGTGGCCGGTGAGTGTATTACGATATTATATGTACAGCTATATTATGTGCAAATTGAAATGTGAATTATGTTTTTAAATATATAAATGTATATGTAGCCTTAATAAAGATATATGTTAGGAACAATAGTAAGTCAAATTCGGATATCAACTTGCTTGGACTGAGTTCTGCTGAAGAGCGTCTCTGGACAGGCAACTCGTCAAACCTTGAAGCAGATGAGCTACAGAAGAAGAAGAACAAAAATAAGAAGAGCACATTGATGACACTCATATAAACTGCGGTTACAACTCACATGAGCTCACCAAAAACTGCATGAGAAGACCCATGAAATGCTGCCTGGTCTGATGTCTTTCAGTTTTTGCTGTGACATTTATGGTTGGGTCAGAATAGATGTAAATGATGGATTAAGATCTTCGTAGAGCTTTTTTTTTTTTACATTTAAAAGAATGATCGTTCACCCAAAACTGAATATTGTGTCATCATTTACTCGCCTTCAATTGTAACAAACCTGTTTGGGTTTCTTTCTTCTGCTGAACACAAAAGAAGACATTGGAAACTGGCAACCATTGTCTTCAATAGTTTCTGGTTTCCCTGTGGAAGTGAATGGTTACCAGTTACAAGCTGTCTTCTTGTAGGTTCAGCAGAAATAAAGAAACCCATGAGGGTTTGGAACCACTCGAGGGTAAGAAAATATGTGGTCAATTTTTCATTTTTGAGTGAACTATCCCTTTTAATAATCAAACAAGTTTCAGAAACTGATTAAATTGTTCATTGATTGCTATTTTTTAACACTAAATGAAACGCTTTTCCATACTTGCAAGTTGTACCTTATTTTAAATTAGCTTTTGTTGTGTAAGTACTGTACTTAATAAGTATGCAGATTAAACAGGATGATATATAGTGTTTTGCAAAATATTTCATACTCTTTGAGGAGACAAACACATGGTGTCCACTGTCCAGTGTATACAAGTACTACATTTTTTATTCAAAAATGTATTGAACATGTACATTTTACGGAAAAAGAATACAAATTGCCAGATCTTGATATTTATGTGGCCCGAAAGTAAGTAAAAATTCTGATTGTTTCTTAGATATGGCTTTTAAAGGGATAGTTCACTCAAAAAAATGAAAATTCACTTACTATTTACTCACCATCAAGTGATTCCAAACATTTATGAGTTTCTTTATTTTGTTGAATGCTAACAAAGATATTCTAAAAACCTGTAACCATTGACTTCCATAGTAGGAAAAACGTTATAGGTCTCCAGCATTCTTTTAAATATCTTCTTTTGTGCTCAACAGAAGAAAGAAAGTCATGAATGATTGAAACAAGTAAAGTGTGAGTAAATAGTGACAGAATTTTCAGTTTTGGGTGAACCATCCCTTTAAAAAACCCTCAAAACACTGTAGTTTTTGTTTATAGGGAGATGTTCGAGAGATATAACGTTTACTTAAAAATAAAAGTAGGCTTTACGCATACATTTTCCACACATATTGCGCTTTTTTATGTGTGAAACTTCAACATAACAAGGAGTGTTTCATTAAAAGTTGTGTGAAAGCCGTCTACTAACGCTAAAGACAACACAGTTTGACATCACTGGACGCGACGCCGCGGACTCGCATCCTGCTGCCACGTCTAAACGGACTCCGTTGGCAGGTAACCAAAAGACTGACGGTCGAATCAGCCAATCAGCGAGTACTAGATCGGGGCGCAGACCGCCTTCTCGACCAATACCACGCGCAATGGGCGGGTGTATAGTGACAGCGATCCAGAACGAGGAACTGAAGAGCTGTTGGCAGCAGTACCGGAGACATGTGTGGTGAGTACAGCAATGAAAACTACATTTTAATTTTACATTAACCACGATAACATACGTGACGTTAATTTAAAACATACACGCTATAGAATAATGCTGAAAAAGTGAAATAAAAGAGCCATCGGAGGGAAAACCCACTAGCATTTAGCATCGGACAGTGGCTGGGTTTGAAAACCAACAGTAGCCAGTCATCAATCAATTCTAGATATAATTTCTCCGCATTTATTCACACCTAGAGACGCGTTTATTGTGCTAAAACATTTTCTAGATAGACCTGTCCTTAATATAGAGTTCTATGGCTTGAAGATGTTATACAGTAACCTTTAATGTTACTTTTAATCAGTTTAGTTCATCAGGATAATACATCAGTGCTTGGATCACATTAATAATCTCTTTCTCTTGGGTGACCGATATTATTTCTTTATTAATTCAGCGTCATCAAATGATACCCAGACTACCATTTCCAGTAGAACTAGTCACAAATCTAAATTTAAGTTACTGTAAATGTGACCACACCTCTAGTTTAGTGATGAACCTCACTGTTTGTCGAAACCAACGAGTAACATTAAGGGTAAAGTTACATGGCGACACTTTACATAATGCACAATTAGTCAATATAATTACTGACAGTACGTTTATTACATTATATATATCCATTCACCACTGAGGTAAGGTTAGTTTTATATTAGTTCGCACATTCGTTGGTTTTTAAGCAGTGACAACTTGTGAGACGGTTTCTATATTGTTATTGAGGTACTGTTGGTATTATAGTCGCCCATTTGTTCATTTTGTAATGGTGGCAACTTTTGACATGGTTCCTATATTGTTATTGAGGTAAAGTTGGTATTATATTTGCAAATGTGTTCATTTTTTAACAGTGGCAACTTCTGACACGGTTCCTATATTGTTATTGAGGTATTGTTGGTATTATAGTTGCCCATTTGTTTATTTCTTTTAACAGTTGCAACTTTTGACATGGTTCCTATATCGTTATTGAGGTAAAGTTGGTATTATATTCACACATTTGTTCATTTTTTAACAGTGGCAACTTGTGACACAGTCCCCATATTGTTATTGAGGTATTGTTAATATTATAGTCACCCATTTGTTAATTTTTTAATAGTGGCAACTTTTGACATGGTTCCTGTATTGTTATTGAGGTAAAGTTGGTATTATATTCACAAATGTATAATTTTATTTAACAGTGGCAACTTTTGTCATGGTTCCTTTATAGTTATTGAGGTAAAGTTGGTATTATATTCGAACATTTGTTCATTTTTTAACAGTGACAACATTTGACATGGTTCCTATATTGTTATTGAGGTAAAGTTGGTATTATATTTGCAAATGTGTTCATTTTGTAACAGTGGCAACTTCTGACACGGTTCCTATATTGTTATTGAGGTATTGTTAGTATTATAGTTGCCCATTTGTTTATTTTTTTTAACAGTTGCAACTTTTGACATGGTTCCTATATCGTTATTGAGGTAAAGTTGGTATTATATTCGCACATTTGTTAATTTTTTAACAGTGGCAACTTGTGACACAGTCCCTATATTGTTACTGCGGTACTGTTGGTATTATAGTCACCCATTTGTTATTTTTTTAATAGTGGGCAACTTTTGACATGGTTCCTGTATTGTTATTCAGGTAAAGTTGGTATTATATTCACAAATGTATACATTTTTTAACAGTGACAACATTTGACATGGTTCCTATATTGTTATTGAGGTAAAGTTGGTATTATTTTTGCAAATGTGTTCATTTTGTAACAGTGGCAACTTCTGACAAGGTTCCTATATTGTTATTGAGGTATTGTTAGTATTATAGTTGCCCATTTGTTTATTTTTTTAACAGTTGCAACTTTTGACATGGTTCCTATATCGTTATTGAGGTAAAGTTGGTATTATATTCGCACATTTGTTCATTTTTTAACAGTGGCAACTTGTGACACAGTCCCTATATTGTTATTGAGGTACTGTTGGTATTATATTCGCCCATTTGTAAATTATTTAATAGTGGCAACTTTTGAAATGGTTCCTGTATTGTTACTGAGGTAAAGTTGGTATTATATTCACAAATGTATACATTTTTTAACAGTGCCAACATTTGACATGGTTCCTATATTGTTGTTGAGGTAAAGTTGGTATTATATTCAAACATTTGTTCATTTTTTAACAGTGGCAACTTTTGACATGGTTCCTATATTGTTGTTGAGGTAAAGTTGGTATTATATTCAAACATTTGTTCATTTTTAAGTGGCAATTTTTGACACGGTTCCTATATTGTTATTGAGGTATTGTTGGTATTATATTCGAACATTTGTTCATTTTTAAGTGGCAATTTTAGACACGGTTCCTATATTGTTATTGAGGTAAAGTTGGTATTATATTCACACATTTGTTCATTTTTGAACAGTGAATATATTTTTTTACCACACTACTTTGAATATTCGGCCTGAAACCAAACGTAAGCATGACTTTAAAACAACATTTGCACTGTTTAATTGTCTGAGCAATGCTGTACTTAGTCATTGACTGCTAATATAAAAGAAAATGTGCGAATTTAAAACCAACTTTGCCTCAATTTATACATTTTTGTTAATGTTATTTAAAGAAAACAATTCAGTCATTCATTGTTAACTCACAGTACATTAACTCAGCATTTTAATAATGCTTTAATAAATGAAATGCTGTACAAGTATTGTTCTTATTAGTTATGACATGTTAATAACTACATTAACAGAACATTATTGTAAGTGTGAGCAGTTATGTCTACTTTTAAATCTTCAAGAAAGCGCCTGAGTATCTGTTGTTATTAGTTGTGGTATACTGATAGAAGAGAGATCGAGATTGACCAGCTGGAAGTTCTTTTCTCTTTTCCCACCGTTTTTTTTTTCTTCGTTATGTCTGATAAGCTAAATCTGTGTGACCTCTTCTCTTAAGATAGACAAGACATTTGCTGCCACAACCTTGACGAATAGCAGGAATTGTTCGTTTTGGCCCTCACAAGTTATTCATAGACTCAAACAGGGTCTATAAAAAAAACAGAAAAGCAACAGAAATGCAGGATTTGCTTGCTTGAGGTAAAGATGGTTTTATTCTCGCACATTTGTTCGTTTTTTAACGCTCCCTATATCGTTTACCATGCTACTTTGAATATTCAATCTGAAATCAAATTCAAGTATGACTTCAAAACAACATAAACACAGTTTAATTGACCTTGAACAATGTTGTACTTTGATAGTCATTGGCTGCTAATATGTATTTCCTATGTAGAATTAATGTTCTGAAGTTATATTATTAAGGAGAAAGTTCAAATTTGTGAATATAAAACCAACTTTACCCAAATATTTGCTTGCTCTTTTATCGGAAGGAAGAGTACAACATATATCACGTTGACAGACATGCTCTAAAGTTCATGTATATATCGTTTACCTGTATAGATGGTTATTTACACATGAACACTGAAGGTTCAGCGATTATAAAATATTTTTATAATGCAAGTCTATGGGTCAGAGAGAGGAAGGAAAACTAACACTAAGTTTTAAGTGTTTGCTGAAAGGTTTTGTGTAGAACAGAACTGTGAGAAAAAAATCTCAGAACATGCTATTTTAAACTTTATTTCCATCAGAAAGATTTTGGTAATAAGGAGAAATATTTATTCTGCACCAAATAAGTGTATTTGAATGGATCGTGAAGGGTCATGTGACACTGAGGACAGCAGCAATGCCTGCAGAAATGTATATTTGCATCACAGAAATAAACTGCAATTTAAAATATTATATAAGTTTAAAAGAAAAAGGGGAAAAACATTATTCATTATTTTAGGTCGCAATAAAATTCCATACTATCTCTGTTTTTATTGGCAAACAAAAAGTGTTAAGAGACTTTCAAAAACAATGTCTTAAGATCACTTGTCAATGGTAGTCTACAAGCATCTTCAAAAACATATTTCATTTTTCTTTTCTTTTAAAAATATTTTTTATTGTAAAAAAGGCTCAAAAAGACCTAAAAAACCCCACATTTGAGTATTTTTGTACTATTTTTACTTTATTTTTACTTTTTATTAGCATTTTTATTATTATTATTATTATTATTATTATTATTATTATTATTATTATTATATCATCATTATTATTATATATATATTTAATAAATTTCTTTATATCTTCATTTTTATTAATTAATTTTTAGTATTTTGTTGTTAATTGATTTTTTTAAAAATTATTTGTTTATAATTAATTATTACTATTTTAATTATTTTATTTTTTATTTTTTGTACTTTTTTTCTTTGTTATTATTATTATTATTATTATTATTTTACTTATTATTTTATTTTTATTAATAGATTTTTTTATTATTATTTTTTTGTAATTTTTTTTTTTTTTATATTTTCTATTTTATTTGTATTAATTATAATTTTTATTAATGTATTTTTTACATTTTATTTGTTTATAATCAATTATTATTAATTTTAGTAAATTCTTTTCTCTTTTGTATCATTTTTGCTTTATTTATTTATTATTATTAATATTATTATACAATATTTTTTGTTAATTGATTTTGTTTTTTTGAAATAATTATTGTTATTTAATTATTTTGTTTATTATGTTCTTTAAGAAGGTAATTTTTTTAAAGAAGAGGTGAGGCTTCTGGGAACGAAACATTCATTTCAGTGAGTCTTCCGTCTTCATAAAGGCGAGCTTGTTTGACTACCTTAAACACCCATAGACATGAGTATATGCTTTGCCCAAGGCCAGACCACTGAATGGGCCTTTTGTGACGTTTCTGTTCCTCCATAGTCTTGTATCTGGTAACTTTACCCCTATAGTGGTGTAGATATATCTGCTAAAAAGAAATGAACATGAAAGGCAGTTTATTTATTTATTTATTTGCTAATTGATTTTGCTCTGCCTCTATGCCTCCCCACAGATTAGCTTTTCCTTCCATTCGGCTTTTTAATTTTATTAAAGGCATTTGGTATTGTATGTGCATGGATTGACGTCTTTCTAGTTCACTCAGTGGTAATTTAAAGCTGTCAAACCGGTTAGCTCTGTTTACCAGGCTACAATATCAGAATTGAGATCATCATGTTTTTCTTTCGCTTGGCTTCTTGTTGTCTAGCCTAATCAAAAAGAGTGCTTCACTTTCTTTACTGGTTGCTTCTGTTTTTATTATTGATAGTGTAGTTTTACAAGGAAAGCCTTCGTGCTCAAGCATTAAATCGACAATTGACACGAATTGAAATTCTGTCATCTTTTACTGATTCCTAACCTGTTTCAAACCAGTTTGAGGTTGATGTTATAGACAAAAGAAGATCTCTATTGGAAACTGGTACCTACTGACAACCATAAAACAGTTTAAAACATTCTTCAAAGTATTTTCTTTTGTGTTTAACAGAACAAAACAACTAAAAGTGGTTCGAGAAAAGTCAAATGTGTGTTAACGATGACAAAAATTTCAGTTTTTCACTTCAACATAAATTGTAACTACAGTTTTCTGAAAATGTTCTGAATGTTGTCTTAATTTTATCATCATTTACTTGCCCCCTGACTAGTTTCAAACCAGTTTGAGGATTTTATTTGTTTTTATGTTAAACTCAAAGCAGATCTACTAAAGAATATTCGAAACCGGTACCTGGCAACCGTAGTAGGTAAAGCAATTGATTTAAAACATTCTTCAAACTATCTTCTTTTGTGTTCAACAGAAGAAAACAACTAAAACTTAGTCAAGTGTGAGTAAACGATGACAAATGATTCAGTTTTTCACTTCAACATAAATTGTAACTACAGTTTTCTGAAAATGTTCTGAATGTTTTAAATGTTCTTAATTTTATCATCATTTACTTGCCCCCTGACTAGTTTCAAACCAGTTTGAGGATTTTATTTGTTGTTATGTTAAACTCAAAGCAGATCTACTAAAGAATATTCGAAACCGGTACCTGGCAACCGTAGTAGGTAAAGCAATTGATTTAAAACATTCTTCAAAATATCTTCTTTAGTGTTCAACAGAACAAAACAACTAAAACTTAGAGTCAAGTGTGAGTAAATGATGATAAATGATTCAGTTTTTCACTTTAACAAAAGCTCAAACTTGTAACTACAGTTTTCCCTGTACTGGTTTGTGGCTGGAAGGGCATCCACTGCGTAAAACATAAGCTGGAATAGTTGGCGGTTCATTACGCTGTGGCGACCCCTGATAAATAAGAGACTAGGCAAATAAATGAACGTAACTACAGCTTTCTAAAAATGTTGTGAAAGTTCCATGTGTTCTTAGTTCACTTCATTTTTAAACACGAGATAAAACCTTAGCATCGGATCTTTTCTTCAGTATCTAGCTTGTTAAAGTTGCCATTAATTCAGAATGTACAGTATATTTTAAATGATTTACCCTGATGTAATTGCTCCACCCTCCCCTTTGCAACAACAACTGATTGCATGTATCGTTTCAAACCGCAGCATTCTAATTAATTCCCAATGGACAAAATCTAGTCCCATGACTCCCATCCTACTTTTTTATTTATTTTTTTAGGTCAAAAAGCAAAAAGAATAAATAAACATATTAAATAAAAATAATTAATTAAAAAGTTCTTGCTGACAAATTGGTAAAATAAAATTATCTGAAGGAAACGGCAAAGTGTAAAGATTTAAAAGGACTATAGTTCTTCTGGCTGACATTTTATTTGTAAGTCATGGTAAAAATGTCGTTATTATTTGCTGAGGAATCACCTAAATGTAATAACTGCCAGACTGCTCTCACCATCAAACATATTTTGTTGGAATGTAGAAGTTTAATTTTTATAGGGAGAGTACTTTGATGGACATTTTTAAAAAGGTTCCACCAGGAAGAGTTTTACATATTTTATCAAAAATAGAACTGAAAAATCATATTTAACTTTGAAAATTTTTGTTTGTAAATTTTATCTTTTTATATTTTATATATTTGTCAAGTAATTTATTTATTTATTTATTTATTTTATATAATATGAATTTGTTTTTATCATGTAATAGTTTAATGTATATCCATTTGGCCACGAAAGTTGCTGATGTGGCAATAAATATGTAATAAATAAATAAATTTGCTGAGGAAAATTTATTTTAACAGGGCACACACACATACACGTACACCACACACACACACACACACACACACACACACACACACACACACACACACGTACACCACACACACACACACACACACACACACACACACACACACATACACGTACGCACACACACACACACACACACACACACACACACACACACATGATCGATTATAAGCTTGTCAAGTATATGTGTGCTTTATTTGTTCATATATGTTTTCCTAATGTTTTTTTTTGTCTGAAAGATTTGGTGAAACAACATGTTTGGTATGTAAAAACCTTTAAAATTAACCTTCACTAAATGAGTCTGCTATTTCTCAATTTACCATATTTATATAATGCAGTAAAGTCAAATCTTACTATGATAACGGATGATTAATTGACCTGTTTTTTTTTTTTAGGAGAGGCTCTGCCTGCTTAGCAGTTTAAAATCTCTATAGACCTCAAATGTTCATTCATTCATTCTTTTTCGGCTTAGTCCCTTTATTAATCCGGGGTCGCCACAGCGGAATGAACCGCCAACTTATCCAGCACATGTTTTACGCAGCGGATGCCCTTCCAGCTGCAACCCATCACTGGGAAACATCCACACACACTCATTCACACTCATAAATTACGGACAATTAAGCCTACCCAATTCACCTGTACCGCATGTTCTTGGACTGTGGGGGAAACCGGAGCACCCGGAGGAAACCCGCGCGAACGCAGGGAGAACATGCAGACTTCACACAGAAACGCCAACTGACCCAGCCGAGGCTAGAACCAGCGACCTTCTTGCTGTGAGGCGACAGCACTACCTACTGCACCACTGCATCTCCCTAGACCTCTAATGCAGTGTTTCCCAACCCTGTTCCTGAAGGCACACCAACAGTACACATTTTCCACCTCTCCCTAATCAAACACACCTGAATCAACTCATCAGAACATTAGACAGACTCCAAAAGCTGAAGTTAATGGGTCAGATAAGGTAGACTATGTAATATGTACTGTTGGTGTGCCTCCAGGAACAGGGTTGGGAAATACTGCTCTAATGTATTTATGAATTTTTTAATTATTGGTGCCATAATTGTTTATTTGATTCTGCTTCATTTGCTATATTGTATATAATTAGTGGTCGATCAAGGCCAGAATATTGGCCAATATTTGTAAAGTTTATTGAACTAACTCACAAGTTGTTTGGCAAATGTGTGCCAGACAGTGTTGCCAGATTTGGCGGTTTCCCGCCCAATTGATGCAGTATAGAAATCAATTGTGCAGATGTGAAGTGACATAGGCGGGTATAGAAAAATTGGGCAGATTTGCAACGTAATGACTGCCTCCTTTAACGTAGGGACCGCCATAACCCCTCCCCAACTTAGCGTGATTTCCGCGACCATCACAACCCCCCAAGCGTGATTTCCAGATGACTTGGCCGGTGTTTTTGCATTTCGGCGGGTTTTGGATAGTTAATGGGCTGGAATCAGTCAGGCAACACTGGTGCCAGAAGACTCTACTCTACTGAGTGCACAGCGCTTGAACCCATCGTTCGGAACTTACGTGAACCACGAAATAATACCTTCGTTTCTTGTAGTTTACTTTTTAGTTTGCAGTAGGAAAGCATTTTGGTTCCCTGTAAAATATAATGATGATGGAAGAAATTGTGGAGGCAGGTAAACGCTTTCTAATGTTATTGAAGGTGTTTTCTGTCACTACTTGTTGAAATGAATGCCTGCGCTCAGAGTAAGCTGCACAATTATTTATTAAAAACATTGGGATCTCAATTCAAACACCCACGCAGCATAAAATATAAATGATAATGATTTGCATATGTTTATTAATCCTTTACATTTAGAATGATCTGAAACAATAGCAAAGATCCTTTTTCACAGTATCGCATATTTTACTTTTGTTTTAACCCACTGGTCATTTCTAATTTTAATTTGGATTAAAATGATAGGATCTAAGTTATGTTTGTTAATACCAGAAGTTTCTTTCATTACTGGCTTTTGTACTAAAAGGAAAGCAAATGACATTTGTCTACTACCTTTTTTTTTGCTGAAAAATGGTCCGATCCGTGATTTGAAAACTGTAGTGTGATCTGAGACGTGAGATTTGTGATCCGTTACACCACTAACGCATATGCACAAAAGTTACATGGTAAGTAAACATGGTTTCTTTGTACTATCCATTATAAATAAGCACTCTTTGTTTTTTCTTCCTGAAGGCATCTTTGCGTATCTGAATTATCATGTGCCTCACACTCGCCGTGAGATCCTTGAAGTCCTTATCAAAGGTCTGCGGCGCCTGGAGTACCGTGGCTATGACTCCGCAGGTCAGGAACAGACAGGCACCACACAAACTGATTACACACACACAAATGTTTCTATCCGTGTGGGGACCTCCCATAGAAACAATGACTTTTATACTGCACAAACTAACTATGTATTATATTCTTTTACATCAACCTTACCCCCAGTGACGTAACTGCGTCAATCAACTTAGTGTTTCCCAACCCTGTTCCTGAAGGCACACCAACAGTACACATTTTCAACCTCTCCCTAATCAAACACATCTGAATCAGCTCATCAGAACATTAGAAGAGACTCCAAAACCTGAAGTTAATGGGTCAGATAAGCGAGACATCCTAAAGATGAACTGTTGGTGTGCCTTTAGGTACAGGGTTGGGAAACACTGCCCTAATTAAATTGAAACTTATTGGCACAATTGATGACTTTGTTGTTAACAATGAAACAGTTTAAGTAAGTCTAATCTTTTATTTTGGGTTGAACGATTAACAATAAACTGTAAATAACTTTCGAAACTGTGAATACTTCAGTCTTTTTTTAACAAACAAACAAACAAACAAACAAATCTGTGTTCCGGTCTTTTGTTTCGCCTGTGAAAGCAGTGTAGAATGCTTTGTATTGAATGCACTTAATTTCACCTCAAATGTTATCCATTCTTTTTGTTTATTTAAGCCTACAAAAAATACAGTAGAAGTCAGAATTATTAGCCCCCTGTATATTTTTCCTCCAATTTCGGTTTAACGGATTGAACATATTTCTAAACATAATAGTTTTAATAACTAATTTCTACACTCTCAGAAATAAAGGTACGCGATCTGTCACTGGGGTGGTGCCTTTTCAAAAGGTACAAATTTGTACCTAAAGGGTCTATATTAAGACCTCATGGGTGCATATTAGGACCTAAAAAGTACTAAATTGTTCCTCTTAAAACTTTTAGGTACTAATATGTACCCTTTAGGTATTATAATGGACCTTTTAGGTACAAATTTGTACCTTTTGAAAAGGCACCACCCCAGTGACCGCTCGCATACCTTTATTTCTGAGAGTGTAATAACTGATTTATTTTATAATTACATAATATTTGACTAGATATTTTTCAAGACACTAGTATTCAGCTTAAAGTGACATTTAAAGGCTTAACTACACTCTAAGAAAAAATGGTACAATGTTGTACCAAAGAAGATACAAACCCTTGTCACTGGGGCAGTACCTTTTTTATGGAAAAGAATTGTACCTTAAGACAAAGAAAGAAAATTGTACCATTGCAGTTTGCACCTTTAAGGTCATGATTTGTACCATGGGAAACCAAAATGGACCCTTGGTTTTTAAAACCTGCACATGCAATATTGTACCTTGATCAAAGGTACAAATCTGATCCATAAAGGTTCCACTACATTGTCAAGACACTTTGCATTTTAACTGTGTCAAATGTGTTCCTTCAAGAACTATTTAAAGGCATTTTACTTTATCCAAAATGCATAAATTAATTTTCAGTAATTATGAAACATCAAATACATTTAATAAAATGTTTTTTTTTTAAGTTAAGTTTTAAGTTTTTTTTAAGTTTTTTTGTGTAAATTCACTTTTTCAATTTACAATAAAGAATAATACTTTAACATCAATCAAAGATCTATTTTTTGCTAAACATTTCACAACACTTTTCACAAAGTTTTTTAGAAACGCGTTCTCTTATCTACAATATGACTTTTTTTTTCTCCAATTTTCACACAAAACCTTTGTAATCACTTAAAAGTTCATTAATTGATTTAATTTTAGAATAGAAATAGGATTATGCACAAGTTTGTAACGTGATTTGCACAATGTTTGATTAGTTTTACAATAGTAAAGTGTCTGCATGACCACTCTATATGCAGGACGTTTGCCAGCTCACGTGCGTGGTGGAAAGCAAATGCCAAAAGGTGCGGATATCAATAATGAAAATCTATTTATCAGAAAATGCTTACCAGATGTTTATTAAAATGCCTAAATGCTTAGTTACAATAGCTACCAGTTGTTTTGTTTTACAGAACTTAATAATGAATGTTTATGAGTTTCGTTAAACGCTTTTAAATGATGATTCATGTTTTAATATGAAAATTATTCATGAAATTAATTTGGGTAACGCTTTATAATAACTACACACTATAAGTCGTTTATTAAGCATTAGCAAATAGTGAATTCATTATCTGTTAAGCATTAACTCTACATTAATAAGGGTTAGTAAGCAGTTTATAACTGAAGCTACAAATGCTGTATTCTTGACCTACAAACATATTTATGATGTGCTTAATAATTGTACTTTCATACCTAGTTAATGATTTATTTTTCATTACTAAATTAAGTATCGCATTATTTACAAACCATTTGTATTCAAAAGTAGTTGAGGGTTTTTAGGATCATTCAGAATGAGTTAGTAAATGATTAATAAACTATTGAAATCAACGTTTATATGTCTTATTATTCAGGCATATATTAAGGGTTACTATGTATGTTAATAAATGCTTTATTAACTGAACTTCATCTAGTTTTGTGACCTAATCTAAAGTTTATTTATGCTTTATAAATCCCTTATAAATGACATATAAAGGCTCAGTTAAATTCTAAACAGGAAAAATGACATTATTCATTCCTTTTCAATTAAAGATACACAAATAAAACTGTACTTCAATGAAAAATAAATCTTTGCAACCTTATCTAAAATAAAATAACTGTAGAGTTTAAACATTGCTTCTTATTATATTGTTAAATTATTATATTGTTGTTGTTGTTTTATCCGGTTTTATGTCGTATTTTGACACTCCTGTTATTTGGCAATGTTTAAACTTTACAGTCATTTTATTTTTTAGAAAAGATTGCAAAGATTATTGTTCTTTTGATTCTGAGCCTTTAATTGTCATTTATAAGAGATTTATAAAGCATAAATAGTCCTCACTTTAGATTAGGTCACAAAACTGCTTGAAGTTGAGTTAATAAAGCATTTATTAACATATTAGTTAACTATTAGTATATGCCTGAATAATAAGACATATAAACGTTGATTTCAATAGTTTATTAATCGTTTATTAACTCATTCTGAATGATCCTGAAAACCCTCAACTACTCTAATATACAAATGGTTTGTAAATAATGTGATACTTAATTTAGTAATGAAAAATAAATCATTAACTAAGTATAAAAATACCATTATTAAGCACATTATATAGGTGCTTATATGTCAAGAATACAGCATTTGTAGCTGCAGTTTTAAACTGCTTACGACCGTTTATTAATGTAGAGTTAATGCTTAACAAATAATGAATTCACTAGATGCTAATGCTTAGTAAATGATTCATAGTGTGTAGTTATTATAAAGTGTTACCTTACTTTCCCTTTACAGTAATATTTATTTTTAATAGATATTGTATCTATTAAAAGGAATATAATTCACCTAATCCTACACTTATCTACCTTTTTATGAGAACAATTGTGTACTTCAATTGTACCATAAAAGGTATAACACAGTATCATAAGAGCTCTTTTCTGTACCATATAAGGTACAACTTTTACAAAGGTACAAAACTGTTCCTTAAGGAACATTATTTGTACCACCGTGTACCTTTTATTCTGAGAGTGTAGGTTACTTAAGGTAATTAGGCAAGTTATAGTTAAACTGTGGTTTGTTCTGTAGACAATCAAAAAAATATAGCTTATGGGGGCTAATAATATTGAAAAATATTTAAAATGGTGCAAATCTTTTTTTTAAAAATGGCTTTTATTCTAGTCAAAATAAAACGAATAAGACTTTCTCCAGAAAAAAACAATATTATAGGAAATACTGTGAAAATGTCTTGCTCTGTTAAACATCATCTGGGAAATATTTGAAAAAGAAAAGAAAATCAGTTCAACTGTACATTAAAATTAAGACACTAATGTCAACCAAAAAGAAAATTTTTCCGAAAGTAGAATTTCGACTCTCGTTCTTCTCTCCTATTACCATCTTATTTATCCTGTCTTTATGATATCTAAAAATAACTAATTGAACAAAACAAAACACAAACTAGTAAAATTAAAAGTAAAAAAAATATGTACAATAAAAAAAAAAGACATTTTCTTCTTGTTTTCTGTCTTGCAGGTGTTGGTATTGACGGGGGAAACAGTAAGGATTGGGAAAGTAACTCCAAGACCATCCACCTGATCAAACAAACTGGAAAAGTTCAGGCCCTGGATGAAGAGATCCAGAGTAAGTGCTTGCGGTTACAAATGGGGTTTATTTTACTAATCCAGACTGAAGACTGATGGTGCATTCACAGCAGATGCGGATTAATTTATGGATGAATGGATCCATAACATGAATGGATTGAGTAAGATGAGTGGGTGAATGGATTCTGCTGCTCGGTTTGGGCAAATGAGTCAATACAAATGACGTGACTTGAGAAAATGACACGGCACAAATTGATTCACTTGTGTTCACTCGCTTATTGTAATAATTAGTTGAGTACATTAACAGTCTTGTCGTTAAGATCATTTGTAAGAGCAACAAATAATAATTTGACTTCTAGTTGATCAGAAGGTGGATTTTTCAGCTGAATCATCTGTTGAGCAGCATCCCAATCATTACAAATATTGCAGAAGACCTGTTGGAACCATCCTGGATTCAAGATTCTCACAGAAATAAGTAAAGTTTGGTGAAGGAAAAATCATGGTTTGGGGTTACATTCAGTATGGGGGTGTGAGAGATCTGCAGAGTGGATGGCAACATCAACAGCCTGAGGTATTAAGACATTTGTGCTGCCCATTGCATTACAAACCACGGGAGAGGGCAAATTCGTCAGCAGGATAGCACTCCTTATAATTCTTTAGCCTCCACATCAAAGTTCCTAAAAGCAAAGAAGGTCAAGGTGCTCCAGGATTGGCCAGTCCAGTCACCAGACATGAACATTATTGAGCATGTCTGGGGTAAGATGGAGGAGGCAATGAAGATGAATCCAAAGAATCTTGATGAATCCTGCAAGAACGCTTTCTTTGCCATTCCAGATGACTTTATTAATAAGTGATTTGAGTCATTGCAGAGATGTATGGATGCAGTTCTCCAGGCTCATGATGGAGTCAGACACTATATTCATTCTGTTTCCACTGCAGCATGACGACATATTCTATACTGGACATTATTTCTGTTTAGTGACAAGACTTTTGTCTAAGCAAAGTCAGACCTTACTGTCCTAATTAAATCATTAAAAATCAAGACATGATCATATTTTAATTTGGTAAAATAAGTGTAATCTAGAGGCCTTTGTCTTTCATATAAATCACTTCTGATACCAAAGATCAACTAGAAGTCAAATTATCATTTGTTGTTCCAAAAACTTGGTTAGGCGGCAATACTTTTGTCAGGTAGTGTATGTATTAGCTTTACTAAAATATTACTAAATTTGAAAGTTGAATGGTAAAATGTCATGGACTGGAGTTAAAATGACCTAACAATGAATTAGTTGGGGTTTCAATAAATAATGATAACAAAGATTAAAGGGGTAGTTCACCCAAAAATGTACATTTATTCGCTAATTAATGTTCCTCAAGTGTTCCAAACCTTTATCTTTTTTTCTATTGAACTCAAACAGAAATTTCAAGGAATCTTAGAAACCTGTAACCATTGACTTCCATAGTAGGAAGAACAAATACTATGGAAGTCAATATTTACAGGTTTCCAACATATTTCAAATAAGAAATAAACTCAGACCGTTTTGAAAAAAGTGAAGGGCAAGCAAATGATGACTGAATTTTTGGTTTTTAGTGAACTGTCCCTTTAATGAACACTAATAAATGCATCATTCTTTGTTAGTAACCTAATTCAATTGTTTTCCTTTCATTTCATTTCACATAAACAGTCAAAAGTTTGGGGTCAGTAGGATTTTTAAATGTTTTAAAATAAGCTTATCCTGCTCACCAAGGCTGCATTTATTTAATCAAAAATACAATTGCGAAATGTTAATGCACTATATAAAAATAACTGTTCAAAAGTAGTTCATTCATTCATTTTCTTTTCGGCTTAGTCCCTTTATTAATCCGGGTCGCCACAGCGGAATGAACCGCCACCTTATCCAGCACATTTTTACGCAGCGGATGCCCTTCCAGCTGCAACCCATCTCTGGGAAACATCCACACACTCATTCACACTCATACACTACAGATAATTTAGCCCACCCAATTCTCCTGTATCGCATGTCTTTGCACTATGGGGGAAACCGGAGCACCCGGAGGAAACCCACGCGAACGCAGGGAGAACATGCAAACTCCACACAGAAACGCCAACTGACCCAGCCGAGGCTCGAACCTGCGACCTTCTTACTGTGAGGCGTTCGTGCTTCCCACTGCGCCACCGTGACGCCTGTTTAGTTAATATTATTATTTCCTTATTATTATTATTATTATTCATATATTTTTATAGAACCTAAATGTAAATGTGTGCGAGAGGTTTTGTTTGTTTGTTGTCTAAAAAAAAAAAAGAACAAAGAAAGACTTCTATTTTTTCTTCTGCATGTTTCATACATGTTCAATAAAAACACTTTTCAGAAAGAAAAATTAAATGTATAACCTAAATTATATTCCTAATGTCACTATGAACTTCAGTATTGTGTAAGTGATCATGTGTTTCGCAGGGCAGCAGGATATCAATCTTGATGTGGAGTTTGACGTGCACCTGGGAATCGCTCACACTCGGTGGGCCACTCATGGCGTCCCCAGCCCTGTCAACAGCCATCCACAGAGATCTGACAAGACTAACGGTCCGTTACCAGCTAACGTTTAGTTTCACAGAAATCTTGTCTATGAAAATACTTTGTAGTTGTGACTGACTATATTATTATTATTATTATTATTTTTATTATATATATTTTTTTGTGTGTGTGCAGAGTTTATTGTCATTCATAATGGAATCATCACCAACTACAAGGACCTGAAGAAGTTTCTGGCAAGTAACACAATCCAGCATCATCTACATTCTAAAGAACTATTGTATGAAGCCAATTGTTGTATGAAGCCAACGTTGGGTGAAATGTGGACATTTTTTTTTATTTTATTTTTTGTTTTATAGTTTTTATTTTAGTTTTGTTTAATATACAATTTTAGCAAGGCAGAAAAAGGGGAGAAATAATAAAATGGAGGAGAGATGTTGTGTATATAGGCATGTCACATTTAAACTGTAAATTGTACTCCGCTATAATAGATACATTATACATTTATACCATATATATATATATATATATATATATATACAGTTCAATTCAAAATTATTTGCTCTCCTGTGAATTTTTTTCTTTTCTTTTTTAAATATTTCCCAAATGATGTTTAACTGAGCAGGGAATTTTTCACAGTATTTCCTATAATATTTTTCCTTCTGGAGAAAGTCTTATTTGTTTTATTTTGGCTAGAATAAAAGCAGTTCTTATATAAAAAAAAAAAACATTTTAAGGTCAGTATTATTAATCCCCTTAACCTTTTAAGGCCCAAGCTGTTTTTTACATGCATTTTTTATTTCTCTTTGCTATTTGGGCTTATTAGAACCTAATTAGAATCAAAACCTAAGTATCATCTTTCAAAACAATGTACTTTTAGAGAAAAATGATGTCCATATATGTGGACTAATCGTCCGAATTTACATACAACACTTTTTCCAGATTTTTTAAATGCATATTTAAAACAGATATTTTTTTAACTTGCTTTGACTGTCAGAGAGTAAAAACTATTTTTTCCCCCCATTTTGGACAGTTAAAAATAGTGTTTGGGACATTTCATATGCTGAAAACAGTTGCAGGATGACACTGTATGTGTGTAACAAAATATAAAACGTTAAAAGTATTTTAAATAGCCATTTATAAGCTAAAATGTGCTGTCCACAAATGTGGACACTCAAGCCCTAGGAGGTTATGCAATATTTGTTTTGGATTGTCTACAGCACAAACCACTGTTATACAATGACTTGCCTAATTACCCTAACTTGCCTAAGTAACCTAATAAAGCTGTTAAATGTCCCTTTAAGCTGTATAGAAGTGTCTTGAAAAATATCTATTATTATCAAATATTATTTACTGTCATCATGGCAAAGAGAAAAGAAATCGGTTTTTAGAAATGAGTTTTTAAAAATATTGTTTAGAAATGTGCTGAAAAAAATCTTAATTTCTGACCTCAACTGTGCATGACAGTGCATAGAATTATGCAAAGAAAAAATAACATGAATACATAATAATGCATAGAAATAATATAGAAAAATACAATTGCATCACAACAAAGCCAAACGAGTGAGGTTTCCATTTTGGGCTTATTTTTTACTTACTTTTAAGTTTGTCCATATTTAACCCAATGTTGGGTTAATACATCCTGGTATGTTTTATAGTGTATAAATCATTTTTTTTAACCTTTGGGTCAAAGTTGAGGTCCCATTTTGATGTCTGCATTAAATTAAATTAAATTAGTAATATTATATAAATAAAGCAGGTAACACATTAGAATAATTGTCCATTAGTTAATTTATATACTAACATTAATTGGGTATGAATAAGCTTGTAAAGCATATTGATCATAGTTCAACATTTACAAATGCATTATTAACATCCATATTAAAACAACATGATGGATAAAAAGAAAACACAAAGCCAAATGTACCTATCACTCATAATGTAAATGAATTATTTGTAGCACAGACTCAGCATTTAAAATATATATTCTGTAGTTCTTTCAAAGGAAGAGCAACCCGTCATTTGAAATGCATTAGTCAGAAAAAGCTGTATATACAGTTGAATTCAGAAATATTAGCCCTCCTGAATTATTAGCCCCCCTGTATGTTTTTTCCCCCAATTTCTGTTTAACGGAGAGAAGATTTTATCAACACATTTCTAAACATAATAGTTTTAATAACTCATTTCTAATAACTGATTTCTTTTGTTTTTGCCACGATGACAGTAAATAATATTTGACTAGATATTTCTCAAGACACTAGTATTCAGCCTAAAGTGACATTCAAAGGGTTAATTAGGTTAATTGGGCAAGTCACTAGCTACTGAATGTTTCCATCCACCTATTTTGGAAAATCCACCTAGGCTAACTAGGTTAATTAGTTAGGGTAATGAGGCAAATCACTGTATAACAGTGGTTTGTTCTGTAGACAATCGAAATAAAAAAATGCTAATAATATTGACCTTAAAATGGTTTAAAAAAATTAAGAACTGCTTTTATTCTAGCCTAAATAAAACAAATAAGACTTTCTCCAGAAGAAAAAATATTATAGGATATACTGTGAAAAATACCTTGCTCTGTTAAACATCGTTTAGGAAATAATTGAAAAAGAAAATTCACAGGAAGGCTAATAATTCTGACTTCAACTGTATTTTGACCCATTATTTTTGCTTGTATGTGTACAGGAGAGCAAAAATTACGAGTTTGAGTCTGAAACGGACACAGAGACCATCGCTAAGCTGGTGAAGTACATGTATGATAACAGGGAGAGCAATGACATCACATTCGCCACACTCGTGGAACAAGTCACCCAGCAACTGGTAAACGCATTTCCCTTCACCTTGACAATAGAAGCTTTAAAGGTCACACATAATGAGAAAGATGTGATGATAAATGTCTTGTGTACTTCAGGAAGGAGCTTTTGCTTTGGTCTTCAAAAGTGTACACTTTCCGGGACAGGCAGTGGGCAGCAGGTAAGCTCAAAATTATTCGGTCAAAGTAAACAAGGGGTGTCTTGAAGGACCGTTGTCTTACAGAATTTAGCTAGTCTGTAAAAAAAAAATATGTCTTAATTTGTAAATGAATAATTTCAGCAACAAAACCAGGAAATAAAAGTTACCGTGACTGATGTCTGCCACAGAATTTCAGTTTTACCTGGAACATGAAGGTACTAAGCGGTTTTAGTGAAAAAAAAAAAGCATCAAATTTCTGAAGGGTCTTTAATTATTTTGTGCAATATACCGTTATGGGTCAACCATGGATAAACAAACGAATCTGTAGCTACAAACATAAATCGTATGAAAAATCACCATTCACTTTACTAACAGCACTTATATTCAGTTCACTTATAAGTAAAAATGACACTCTTTAATCTAATCTTCAAGAAGAGCCCACAGTCACGTCTTCCGTCATGTTTTCTGGCTGACTTGAGATCGCTTTGCTTCTGTCTCCCGCTATCCTGATCCAGGGCACAGTTTCATCTTCTCGAGATCTCTTTTGATCAGGCTTATTATCAGATTTACTCATCTTTTTTGTTTTTTAAAATAATATATGCTTGACTGCCTCTTTGGCATTTTGGCCTATTTGGCAAAAGTTAATGCCGGATCAATTAAAGTAAATACCAGAACGCAAAGCACAAATATCTGACATTTCTCGGAACAGGATCCGTCTCAAATTAAGCACTGGCCGTAGTGTTTGTGACAAGCTTGTAATTATGCAGAATTTTAAGGCTTAATTTAAATTAAATGGATAAGTCATAAAAAAATCCCTCTCACATAGTTGTCATGAAGGAAAATGTTAGTTATTTACACCAAAACTATTTTTTTTACCTGAAAACAGACGCTTATTTTTTTGATGTAACGTGGGACAGTTTAACATGGAAGTCAATGGGAGTTTGCTCTCTTTTGGAGCCAGTCCTCTAGTGGCCAGTCGATGAATTGCCGTTTCAGTTGCTTTCTTATTAGCTTCATGAGGGAGAGCAGGAGGATACTGCTTGGCTGCAATACTGGAACCAGCTAATAAAGCTCTTACTAAGCATGCTAGAAATTTACAATCAACAGAGTTTTGGACATTTGTAGATAAACTCTACAGGACCCTGAAAGGACCAAGTTTAGGCACCCCTGAAGTAAGCATATGGGCTTTATTAAAAGCATTCTTGCGTCTGTTTCCTGTTATAAACTACTGAGCATTCATACACACACACACACACTCACACAAACCTAAATACATCCCTAGTGGAGATCCTGTTATTAGTTTCTTTTTTGAGAATTATATATTAAATTAGATGGTACATTTAACAAAATCCAAGCAGTCTGACATCTTTACATAGAGTTTAGATAACATTTTAAGGAAGATGAACTAACAGGGGTGAGTAGTTCTGAAGCATTTATTCATTCATTCATTTTCTTTTCGGCTTAGTCCCTATATTAATCTAGGGTCGCCACAGCGGAATGAACCGCCAACTTATCCAGCATTTGTTTTATGCAGCGGATGCCCTTCCAGTTGCAACCCATCACTGGGAAACACATACACACTTATTCACACACATACACTACGGACAATTTAGCCTTCCCAATTCACCTGTACCACATGTCTTTGGACTGTGGGGGAAACCGGAGCACCCGGAGGAAACCCACACGAACGCAAGGAGAATATGCAAACTCCACACAAAAAGCATTTATTAATCTTAGTTAATATTCATATTAACATTTACTGAAACATTATTAATATCAACAGCAGTTGTGTCAGTATTTAATCTACATGTGCTGACATAAGCAGTAAGATTAACAAAAAGTCTTAATGATTAGGGATGCACAATATATCGGCTGCTATACTGACATCTGCCGATAAATGCTGTTTTTTTTTGGTCTGATAACCAAATTAGGCCAGATTTATTACTGATATTTTGATTAATGTTAGCAGCTTGAAGTAGTGAAGCCCCTCATTTAATTTTCATGACTGCAGAGGGTTTTATGAGGCATCATCTGTTCAGGCCATGTTCAAGAGCAGAACATAAACAATGCCATTTAACCGAACAAAACTTCCATATTTTTCAGATTACTGCTGGCTAAAATGATAAATTATTATCTTGTTTTGGATTTGACCAATCGGTCGGACTGGAAAAAACATTTAAATGCTAAAAATGGGCAAAAGTAAGAAGGCATCGTGCAGAATAGAGCCTAATAAATTCAGTTTGTCAAAGTCGTACATCTTTTTCTGCTTACTAAGTCCTCTGTATGATTTAGCACCTTTCACACATTTTCCCCCATGGCAGCACAGCCCATTCGATTGGGCATCTATGCTGATGTTTACATCAGAGTATCGCCAGTAAGGCCGTGCATGTGGGCAACTGATGAAATTGTGTTGTAATAGAAAACACTCTACTGGTATTTTTTGGTTACACTATAAACAGTATTTAGATCAATGTATGTATTATAGCTTCTTTCTTGATCTCCCACAAGAACATTATTGATCTAATTTAGTATATAGACTTTATGAATGTTAACATAATAAGCTTTTTTTTTTTAAATGTCATTGAGTTAACCCATCTTTATATCAGCTTAGAGTGACCATATGTCCTTTTTTTCCTATATGTCCTAGACCATATGTCCTCTTTTTCCTAGATTTCCTAGACCATATGTCCTCTTTTTCCTAGATTTCCTAGACCATATGTTCTCTTTTTCCTAGACTTTCCTAGACCATATGTCCTCTTTTTCCTAGATTTCCTAGACCATATGTTCTCTTTTTCCTAGACTTTCCTAGACGATATGTCCTCTTTTTCCTATATTTCCTAGACCATATGTCCTCTTTTTCCTAGATTTCCTAGACCATATGTCCTCTTTTTCCTAGATTTCCTAGACCATATGTCCTCTTTTTCCTAGATTTCCTAGACCATATGTCCTCTTTTTCCTAGATTTCCTAGACCATATGTCCTCTTTTTCCTTGATTTCCTAGACCATATGTCCTCTTTTTCCTAGATTTCCTAGACCATATGTCCTCTTTTTTCCTAGATTTCCTAGACCATATGTCCTCTTTTTCCTAGATTTCCTAGACCATATGTCCTCTTTTTCCTAGATTTCCTAGACCATATGTCCTCTTTTTCCTAGATTTCCTAGACCATATGTTCTCTTTTTCCTAGATTTCCTAGACCATATGTCCTCTTTTTCCTAGATTTCCTAGACCATATGTCCTCTTTTTCCTAGATTTCCTAGACCACATGTCCTCTTTTTAGGACTTGTTAGGATTTCTAAATATTCTAAAATGTCTTTCTGTAGTCGTTGTGAATTATTTATGTTTTTGCATTATTTTATACTAATTTCTTTAAGCCTGATTTGACTCCCCCACTGACTCCAGTTGTGAGTTGTGGGGGCGTTTATATTTGACGCACTCATTGTTGTACTATTATTTGTATTCTTTTGCATTCGTTTGGCGCCGTCTTGGACCGAATGTGCTTTTTGCGTTGAGAATTATGTTGGGAATAATTTACTAATGACCGCGAGCATTTTTGCGCACTGCTTATGCGGCCTGCGTGTCTTGTGTTTTTGTCGTTGTGCTCTGTGCGCCTGCAGTTGAAACAAAAAGTCAGTTTTGAGTGGAAAAAACACTCTACGTCAGTCACGTCTTTCATTCTCCAATCAGATGAAAGCAGAGGCGGGGTTTCCATTGAGGTGACAACAGTGTTTGTGTTGTTAAAACAACTACAGAGACTTTTGAAGATGGAGGAGAGTGATTAGTGGTTGCTATTTTTGAGTTATCAACGCTGTATGACTTCATAAATCTTGAATATCACAATATTATTAAATATGAAAATTAACAATATCAACAGCAACACTCGTGCACAGCTGATTCAGTCATCGCCTAGTGACATAAAAACCACACTTTTCACACTTTTCTTGTCAGTAAAAAGGCGGTGTGATCGGCCCCCTTTTAGTGAATCCTCTATAATGGCACGCAGTATCTTAAATTTGATATTAGAAACCTCACTTACAACACTCTCACTGTACTCTTTCTTGAGAAAACACACAGTGAAGTCCTTCAAACACTTTTTAAACAGAGATTTCTGTGTTTTGTCCAGGAGAGGAGGTCCATTACTGATCGGAGTTAGAAGTGACCACAGGCTCTCCACAGATCACATCCCAATCCTGTATCGCTCCTGTGAGTTTCTACACACTGCCTTCATAATGCACACTCACCTCACAGCTCATTCAGTACATTTTATTTTGTAATTATTACTTTATTTTTATTAAGAACTTTCTTTTTTGTTTGCAATTTACAACTGAACATTTTACATTAAAAAAACTGTACAATATTCAAGATGAAATACTAAATTAATACTAATAATAATAAGAAATAAAAGACAACATTAGGAGATTCATTGTTCCAGATTCAATGCATTCAACAGTTGTTAACATTGCGGTAATCAGTCCATTTCCTTCCATATTTTAGAAATGAGTGCTTTTTAAGTCTCAACATAAATGTCAGTTCCTCCATGTTGCTTATTTTCTTCACAATTTCTATCCAATCACCAATTGAGGGGGTATCATTCAGTACATTTTAGTTGCTGTAAAATCTTAGAGCATAATGCTCAAAAAGGTGACTGATTTCCCATTTGACTTGCAACAATCCCATATATCATTGGTCCGTTTCTGAGTAACTGAAGCCATTTTGTCTACAAAAATTAAAAATAAAGAAGTCCACGATGTAATCTACATAAATAAACACTAAATATACATAAATAAACACTAAATATTACGGTTCACCGAAATCTGAAAATCGTATCATCATTTAATTTAGCCCTCGCTTGTTCAAACATGTTTGCTTTTCTTGGTTCAGTCAATTGTTTAGCAGTAGAACATCATTTACTTTCCCTCAAATGGTGTTGAACACAAAAGAAGATATTTTGAAGAAAGTTGGAAAGCTCAAACCATTGACTAACGTAGTATTTGTTTTCCCTACTTTATGGATGTCAGTGGTTACAGGTATTCAGCTTTTTAAAAACAATTCTTTTGTGATCAACAGAGAAAAAGAAACTCATGAAGGTTTGGAACCATTTGAGGGGTAATGGTAAACAGTAAAGATAGATTAAACAATGTGTATATTTTATTTTTGGTGGAACTATCACTTTAATAGCATTCAAATATTGCAAAAACCCTAGAAACTAAGTCTGTTTAATTGTAGCTTTTGTTAGTTTAACGTGTATCTTGTGATTTCTGCCGTGTTTGTTTGTAATGAGGCAACAGATAACAAGTAAAAATATAACAAATAGTTATTTGAGAACAATGTCATGAAAAATTACAGTATGTACAGTAGTCAACATTTGAAGTAGATCCAAAAAATTAATCAAATTTGTCCTAATTAATACAAGAGCGTGGTATTTTTTAAGTAACCATTTTGATTTGCAGGGTTCATACAGTCATGGGCAACCTGGAAAAGTCAGGGAATTTTGACATGGCATTTTCCAGGCCTGGAAAAGTTTTGGAAGAACAGAACGTATAGAAAGTTTTGGAAAAGTCATGGAAATTAGTTTAACAAATATCTGTACACTTGAATTAGGGCTGCGCGATATTGGAAAAATCTGACATTACCTTATTTTGTATTTCTGTGATGTATTGTGCGATGTGAATCCAATTTCACCAGATTTAACAGGTTAGTTTGGATCAATTGGGGGGATTTTGTAGAGGAGTGAATCTCCAATAATATATAACAAATGATTTACTAGCATAGATAAATAAAATATAGTAAAGATAAAAGTGAATTATAGTTTTTAGGTATTCACTATTCAGGTACAGATATTGAATAATCAACACTCTATAGTCTTATTGTATATTATTTAATCTTTATTTAAATTACAAAACATTTCTTGCGGTCGGATGTTTTAAAATCTGAAGTATTAAAATGTTCACACAGTCACAGGCCTTAAAGGGACAGTTCACTCAAAGATTAAAATGTACTCACTATTTACTCACCCTTCACTTGTTTCAATACTATAGGAGTTATTAAACTCATATTAAAACTCATTAATGTTTGAAACAATTGAAGGGTGTAATGAAAAATGGGAAGTCATTTTTGGGTGAACCATCTCTTTAAAAATGCATGCAGATGATAAACTTTTACTCCATTATGATTAAACTCTGTATTAAACTATAATCCCAATATTGCATATGCTGAGATGTGACTATTGCGGATGCACACATTGCAATATCGATGCTGAAACAATATATTGTGCAGCCCTAACTTGAATATAGGTTAGTTGGCTTTACTTCATTTCTGTCCTTGGCCAAAAACTTGCTCTCACATTGTTAATGCTGCGTAAGCATTATCTAAATCAATATAGAAACAAATTTAAACCACAAAGATTGTTGCGTGTTTTAAGATATGCTGTAATAAATTTGAATGTCATTGTTTTTCCTATTATTTACCATGTATATGTAGACATTACATCATGAAAATGTTCTGGAAAAGTCTTGGAAATGTCAGGCAATTTTAGTAGTAAAATGTGTATGAACCCTGGATTTTATCTTTGTTGAATTGATGAAATGTTGACTAGTGTAGTTTATCATACTTGATTAAATATGTTCATTTTTGAGTCAACCTAATAAATAAAATAAGGTTTACATAAATTGTTGTTTAATTTCCCTCTAATGTGCTGTAATAAATGATGCTGTTATTATCTTTATAGCTGGTAAAGATAAAAAGACCTGCAATACTCTGCCCAGGATGGACGAGGACACGTGTCTGTTTCCTGTGGATGAGAAAGCAGTCGAGTACTACTTTGCATCCGACGCCAGGTACATTACTTTGCATTTTGCTGCCATCAGTCACTTTCTTTTTTGCTTTTATCCTTGTGCTGCATTGTTATTTTTAAAGGAGCAGTAGGTGATTGTGTTCAGAAACATGTTTTGTTGTACTGGTTGAAAGTCTCTTCACATTCCAATAGTAACGATTAAGTGAAGTTTCACAAACTAATTTCGAGAGGAGCACGTGATATGATTGACTGCAGCTGGCCACTCATCTACATTCCCTAGTTATCCAATCAGATTAACCCCAACTCACTATAAGTAGCCTAGCTAGAACTACTCTCTTATCTTCGTTTTCCGAAGAAACCCCCCATCCACCCCTTCTCCTCCTTTCTTCCTTTACCACGGGGAGCTCTCGAGAACCACCTGATCTCGTACTCCCCTCATATGCTCTATGGACCAGGCGGGAGCCCTGGGCTCACCTATCTCCGAGCTCAGGGTTCTCTCCCGGGACAGCATGCCAAACCTGCTAACAGTTGTCAAACAATATCTAAGTGTGAACTCTTGAAAGTAAATGATCTAAATGTGTTTATATGTATTTTTTAGAGGTGTGAACCTACACTCGTCTCACGGTTTGGTTACGATTATCATGCCATCGATTCGGTTCAATTCGATAGCATCACGGTGCATTTACGATGCTTTCCATACACAGTTTTACATTTTCTTCACAGCACAGCAATTCTTTTATTAAATTGTATACATATATTTACATTTATATACTATTTGTAATAAAATTTTGTCCTTTAATACAAACAGTCAGATATATAAACTGTACCTTTAAACAACACGAGCATTTATAGCAAATAAACAAATATTAATATCCCGCTCGCTCTCTGAGCCTTGTCTAGCTAGTTCTTTCTTACACCCCTATGATTGGTCACACGCTCAACAGAAAGGGCTGCGATTGGCTCTTGCGCACTGGCGCTCTTCACAGATGAGTGACATTGATAGACGGCAGCGGCGATCACAGCTAATCCATGATAGACACCGTGGAGAAAGCTCTGCAGGCACACGCATGTGTCTGTATCCAGAAGTATCGCTGTAACAGCCGAGAGGAGAGGAAAAGTCACGCCGGCAGGTCAAATGGGCCACAGTGAGAGAGAGAAGTAGAGTTTAATTGCATTCTCTCAATCACAGTGAAATAGGAGCTTCTGCTGTAAGTGTCAATGAAAGACTGTCCAGCAAACACACACGCAGTGAAATTGTGCACAGTTTCTGCCCTTTTGTTTTTTAAGCTCAGTAGTTGGAGCTTTGTAAATGCTCGCGCTCGCCTCCCTCGCCATAATAAGCTACAGCGACATAGCGCATATGAGATAAATGACATCAGTACATAATAACCGGTTATGATTATTACTGAACCGATACCGAATTGTCCGCGTCTGCATCACGTTGCACCGAAGAAGCAATTATTGTTGACACCCCTAGTATTTTTATATTCTGGGTGAGGCATATGACTAAAATTCATCCAATTAAATATTGTCGAGCCGATAATTCCTATAATTCTGATAAGTAGCCCAAACTGTCTGTCAGCAAATGCAGTTTTGTACATTTGCAGCCGTGTAACGTGTATAATTGCATAGCAGTACACAACGACTTTTTGTTGCAGCAGGGTAAACATAACACAGTTTATTATTTATTTTTATTATTATCAAAAAGTGGTTTACTGAAATTGTGGCTGTTTCTTTAAATCTAATTAGAAATTAAATTAAATTAAATTAATAATGATTTTCGGCACCCCACATTTATATTGATATAGAACTTATTGTTTGCATGTCATCTTAATGGCAATAACAGTCTTTTCATGAGCTGTGTTCAATTTTACATAAAGCTGCCGCTTGCACGGCTGACAGGATCGTGAGGATTAAATGAAGGATTATACAGTACCTCTCGCGCTTAATGTGTAGATTCAGTTGCAAACGCTGTTACCTGCAAACGCCCTGTCAGACTTTACAGTGAATGGCTTTAGTTATTTTCATAGCGGACTTTAAGCCAATGGAAGTGTTTTATCCACTCTTGGAAAAGTGTAAATGGTGGATTAACTTTCAGCACATAATCACTAGTAAGATGTGCCCTTATTAGTAACTTTAGGTGGTTTCTGAAACAAAATCTGTCAGTGTTATTTTCATTCTCTCATCTTCAGCGCTTTATGTTTTCGCTCCTGTCATCTGAAGGCAGGAGGCATTGACTGAGTGATTGACAGCTGATATTAACCAATCCATCCGCGTTCAATTCTAGAGCAGTGGGCCAATAAGAAGAGCACAAAGGCGGGGCAAGCGTTGCTGGCTTTTTTACTGCAGAAACATAACTGTTTTAATCTGTTCCCGAGCGCTGCATTTGTTGTCTCACGACAACAAGTTATGCATTCGCTCAAATGCTTCCAAATAGATTTTTAGGTCGCATAGATAAAATTTTGGGCGCATATGCGAACAAAACAGTCGAGCCTTAGCATCTTTACTTGTTATTATTTCCTCATAATAATAATAAAATAAGGAAGTTATCATCAATCACAAATCAAATTACAGTGAGTGAACTCCAAACAAACTCTCGTCTCCTCCACCAGCTGTGGGAAAAAGCCATTATAACGACACAGATCACTCTGCTTATTCATGCCAAAGTCCCATGGAAGAAGTGATTGACAGGCGGAGATTTGGGTGTATTTATTTATGGTTTGGTTATGGGTAAAGCAAAGACCAAGTGAAAACGGTAGGCTACATTTAATTCATTCGTTATGAATTAATTGATATTTAACAACACCATGACGACGATGCTATCGTCCGTCGCGATGTTTCACATTAGACATCGCACGATGCCTAATTGGTCAACATCGCCCAACCCTACTTATTACTGCACATTACTATATTTTTGAAAGGTTATGATTAACAAATGAGCCCAAAAACTGTTCAATTATAGTAGGTTGTTGTTTATTTTTAGGTATGATAATCAAAATAATGAGCAAACATTTAAACTGCACAATGCATTGTAAAATTATTGTTCTAGTCCAAATTATGAAGATAATTTACACAGTTACAATCATGACATTGCTTTAATTAAATTAAAAGGATGCCTCACCCAAAAATGTAAATTATGTCATCATTTACTCACCCTTAATCTTTCTTTCTTCTGTTGAACTCAAAATTAAATATTTTGAAAAAGGTTGGAAACCTGTAACCATTGACCTCCATGATATATGTTTTTCCTACTATGGAAGTCAATGGTTACAGGTTTTAAGCTTTCTTCAAAATATCCTTTATTGTTTTCAATAGAAGAAAGAAACTCCTAAAGGTTTATTCCAGATACAGCGATCTGTCAATACTATGTATTTGTTTGGAACACATATGCACTGAACCAAAAGTCCTGAAGTGAAAATGTACAACATGGATGTGTATATTATTACTTGTTTAGTCAAAACCCAAACTGAGTGTATTTAAATGTATTGTTTAAAAGCATTTACATGACTCTTTTCTGCAGTGCTGTGATCGAGCACACCAATCGTGTTATCTTCCTGGAGGACGATGATATCGCAGCTGTGAGCGACGGCCGTCTCTCTATCCATCGAATCAAGCGCACAGCGGGAGACCACCCAGCCCGCGCCATCCAGACCCTCCAGATGGAGCTGCAGCAGATCATGAAGGGTACGAGCAGATTAGAAATCCTATTCCAACCAAGGTTATATGAGTAAACCAAAACGAAGACCAAAACATTTTCCTCAACTGAAATACAATATCAGAATCAGAATCAAAATCAGAAAGAGCTTTATTGCCAGGTATGTTCACACATACGAGGAATTTGTTTTCATGACAGAGCTTCTACAGTGCAACAGGATTACAGAGACAGGACAAAAAACAGATAGTAAATATATTTAAAAAAAATATAGAAATAAGTAGTGAGTGTAAATATACAAATTGACAAGTGTATGTACGTGTTTATTACTATATACAACGTTATATGTGCAGCTGTTATGTGCAAAATGGCATGTAAAGTGTGTTGTTAAATAAGTGTATATGTGTATAAAAGTGTATAGCAAGTAGTGATGTTGGTTCCACAATTATTATCATCAAGTGTTCATGAGATGGATTGCCTGAGGGAAGAAACTGTTTCTGTGTCGGGCTGTTCTGGTGCGCAGTGCTCTGCAGCGTCGACCAGAAGGTAGAAGTTCAAAGAGGCAGTGTGCTGGGTGTGAGGGGTCCAGAGTGATTTTGGCAGCCCTTCTGCTCGCTCTGGATAAGTACAGTTCTTGGGGAGTAGGAAGGGTTGTACCAGTGATTCGCTCAGCAGTCCGAACTATTCGACGTAGTCTTTGGAGGTCGTATTTAGTTGCTGAGCTAAACCAGACAGTTATTGATGTGCAGATGACTGATTCATTGATGGAGGTGTAGAACTGTTTCAGCAGCAATATACAGTTGAAGTCAAAATTATTAGCCCAAAAATTATTAGAATTTTAAAATTTTTTTTTACATGTTTTCCAAATGATGTTTAACAAAGCAAGGAAATTTTCACAGTACTTCCTGTAATATTTTTATTCTGGAGAAAGTCTTATAATATATAAAAGCAGTTTTGAATTTTTTAAAAACCATTTTAAATTGGGGTGTTCGGTACTGGGTTTTTTGGAGTCGACTCCGAATCTCGACTCCATTTACATTCACCTAAAATAGCTTAAGGATTAAACATGCTGTATCATAATGCACTTTACAGTTGAAGTCAGAATTATTAGCCCCCCTGAATTATTAGCCCCCTGTTTGTTTCCTCCCAATTTCTGTTTAACAAAGAGCAGATTTTTTTCAACATTTTTCTAAACATAATAGTTTTAATAACTCATTTCTAATAACTGATTTATTATTTTATCTTTGCCATGATGACAGTAAATAATATTTGACTAGATATTTTTCAAGACACTTCTATACAGCCTAAAGTCACATTTAAAGGCTTAACTAGGCTAATTAGGTTAACTAAGCAGGTTAGGGTAATTAGGCAAGTTTTTGTATAACGATGGTTTGTTCTGTAGACTATCGAAAACGAATATAGTTTAAATATATAGTTTATAATATAGTTTATAGTTCCCATATTCGAGCAGCCCTACTGCCAGTGCTGTCTTAGGGCATAGGTGACAAGTAGTTGCTTAGCGTGCAAGTAATTGTATAACAATAGTTTGTCCTGTAGACAATTTTCGGCACCCCGCATTTATATTGATATAGAACTTATTGTTTGCATGTCATCTTAATGGCAATAACGGTCTTTTCATGAGCTGTGTTACATTTTACGTAAAGCTGCCGCTTGCACGGCTGACAGCATCGTGAGGATTAAATGAAGGATTATACAGTACCTCTCGCGCTTTAAATGTGTAGATTCAGTTGCAAACGCTGTTACCTGCAAACCCCGTCCGACAGACTTTACAGTGAATGGCTTTAATTATTTTCATAGCGGACTTGAAGCTACTGGAAGTCTTTTATCCACTCTTGGAAAAGTGTAAATGGATTAACTTTCAGCACATGATCACTAGTAAGATGTGCCCTTATTAGTAACTTTAGGTGGTTTCTAAAATCGGCCAGTGTTATTTTCATTCTCTCATCTTCAGCGCTTTACGTTTTTACGGTTGTAGCTCCTGTCATCTGAAGGCAGGAGGCATTGACTGAGTGATTGACAGGAAAACTAATATAGTTTAAATATATAGTTTATAATATAGTTTATAGTTCCCATATTCGAGCAGCCCTACTGCCAGTGCTGTCTTAGGGCATAGGTGACAAGTAGTTGCTTAGCGTGCAAGTAATTGTATAACAATAGTTTGTCCTGTAGACAATTTTCGGCACCCCGCATTTATATTGATATAGAACTTATTGTTTGCATGTCATCTTAATGGCAATAACGGTCTTTTCATGAGCTGTGTTACATTTTACGTAAAGCTGCCGCTTGCACGGCTGACAGCATCGTGAGGATTAAATGAAGGATTATACAGTACCTCTCGCGCTTTAAATGTGTAGATTCAGTTGCAAACGCTGTTACCTGCAAACCCCGTCCGACAGACTTTACAGTGAATGGCTTTAATTATTTTCATAGCGGACTTGAAGCTACTGGAAGTCTTTTATCCACTCTTGGAAAAGTGTAAATGGATTAACTTTCAGCACATGATCACTAGTAAGATGTGCCCTTATTAGTAACTTTAGGTGGTTTCTAAAATCGGCCAGTGTTATTTTCATTCTCTCATCTTCAGCGCTTTACGTTTTTACGGTTGTAGCTCCTGTCATCTGAAGGCAGGAGGCATTGACTGAGTGATTGACAGGAAAACTAATATAGTTTAAATATATAGTTTATAATATAGTTTATAGTTCCCATAATCGAGCAGCCCTACTGCCAGTGCTGTCTTAGGGCATAGGTGACAAGTAGTTAGCTTAGCGTGCAAGTCATTGTATAACAATAGTTTGTTCTGTAGACAATCAAAAAAAAGTATTGCTTAAGGGGGCTAATAATATTGACCTTAAAATGGTTAAAAAAAAAACAAAAAAAACATTAAAAACTGCTTTTAATCTAGCCAAAATAAAGCAAATAAGCATTTCTTCGAAGAAAAAAGTTATAGGAAATACTGTGAAAAATCCCTTACTCTGTTAAACATTACTCGGGAAAACATATCTGAAAAATATTTAAAAATGATGGCTAATAAATTTGAATTCATAAATAAAATAAATAAAAATACATTACTATACTATACAAAATTGATAGATTTTATTTAATCAAAGTCAGTAAAATTAATAATAATAATAATAATAATAATAATAATAATAATAATAAAAAATCGTGTGTGATCACATGAGATCTTCAGTCCCCAAATTTGGGCACTAGGGAGAATTCAGGCTGCAAAATGTAATGTGCTTGAGGTTTAAGTAATCCAAGAGACTACTAACACTGTTGAACTGTTGCACAGCTCTCATGTAAGAGAGCAAAAAAACTAGTCAGCAGAGGGCAGTAGATTGCATCAAATGTGCACCGCTCTGTATTTCTTATTTTTAATTCTCCTCCTTCATCCCTCCATCCACATCTTCACATATTTCTCCTCACCTCCCTGTTTTTCATTTGACCTATTGAAAAAAACTATTCTCATGACCTAAATTCGGGGTAAATCATCCATTCAACTTTATTTCTGCATTCCTGCTGTGTATCTTAGTGATTCTGTGAGGGGGAAAAAATAATCAGCATTGTTTGTAATTGAGTTTTAGCTAACAACAATCCCGTTTAGCTAAAAACTGTCCGTTAAGTCTGTAATTATTAATTTCTGAAAATGATTTTTTTTTCACTAATAGTTTAATGAGTCTTAAAGGGACAGGTCACCTGAAAAATCAAATCGTCAGCATTTACTCAGCCTTTACTTGTTTCAAACCTTCGAGTTTCTTTCTTTTCTTGAACATACAAAAGAAGATATTTTGAAAAATGTTGGAAACATTTGACTTCTATAGTGTTTCTTTCTACTATGGAAGTCAATGGTTACAGGTTTTCAGCTTTCTTCAAAACATCTTCTTTTGTGTTTCAGATAACAGCAAACAACATTTGTGCTTCATTACAGTGTTCTTTGATATTCTAATGACCCATTAACTAACATCGCTGTGGTTGTTCTGTAAAAACAGGAAACTTCAGCTCCTTTATGCAGAAGGAGATCTTCGAGCAGCCCGAGTCTGTGGTCAACACCATGAGAGGAAGAGTTAACTTCGAGAACAACACAGGTGAGCCCAGACCACTCAATCGCTCTCAGACCATGAGTGGAGCTTCTAAAGAATTTTTTTTTTTGTTTATTCAGACATACGGTATTGCCACACAGTTTTTTTTTAATAGGAACATTATGTATCTTTGCAAACATTAATCATCTGAAACCATGTTTTTATTGTTCACTTACTGTATGTTGACTTTGGTAGAACCGCATGATCACACCATTTTCCAGCATTCTCTGTTCTCATGAGCATTGAGTCAGATTTCAGCAGAATGCTAAGTTGCAAGTCAAATGCCAATGAAGTCATACATCCCCAATTTCCAGTTTGGTTTTATAGAAAACAGGGAAAAACCAATGGATTTTTAATATGTTGTGTGTTTTTTTCGACTGCACAGAGCAGCATTATAACAGAAGCCTAAAATGTATTTAGTCTGATAAAACAGTGCTGTTTCTTTTCTATGTGATGATGAGCTAAAGAACCGGAAGCGGCAGACTGTGGAATAATAAAAGCTCTGCTGTTTTTGTGCACACTCGTCTCTCATCAGCTATTGTTTCAGTGATTTTTATTTCACTTCGTTAGCTTTCAGCCTTACTCTGCTCCATTTTACCATGATAATAAGTTAGGGTTGGGTATCGTTCAAGGTTTTAACGGCGTTACTACTTTTATCGATACCACTTATCGATTCGGTACTTTAACGGTTCTCTTATCAGTACTTTTTGTAGTTTTTTTAATGAAAAAAAAAAACTAATTGAACAGAATTAACAACACTTTATTTTATTATTACGTTTTGACATGAAATAAAATGAATCCAGTAATTGTAAAACAAATGAAAAGTTTTTTTTTTTCCTGTAAAAGAATCTACAATGGTTTGAAGGAAAATGACTCTTTTTAACCATTCGTCTGGAGAAAAATCAACATGTTTGCCTTTTCTGGCAGAAGTCAGGATCTTTTTTGGTTTATTGTGCTCCCTGCAGTTGAAAATACCTTTGAGTTGCAAAATGCAGTTAGATGAGATAATGTTTATGATTTTTCATTGACGCATTCACATAAATGAGTTAACAGTGTTTTAGGAGTTAAATGTGCTATTAAGTGCTATACAGTTTTGGAGCATCTTGCAATGTAAAAAAAAAAAAAATATATATATATATATATATATGTATATGTGTGTGTATGTATGTGTGCGTGTATATATATATATATATATATATATATATATATATTTTTTTTTTTTTATATATATAGTTTCTTAATATGGATAGTTTATTATTAGGCTATTCATAGGCTAGATTTGTAAATACAGCTGACGTAAAAGCATTTTTAATGTTTAAGATTTATTTCGGCTACTGCAGAAAAAATACTGTTTTCAATGTAACCGAATGTGTCTTTATTAAACTATTAATATTAACTTTTAGGTGATTGACTGCTGGCATAACGAAGGATGATGTAACGTTACCGTTAGTAGCTAGGCAGTCAAAAACTTTTCCTTTGTCTTTCTGCAGTAATGCACTTTTGAAAGATACTTTGCGTTTCCGCTTAAACAAGAAAACAACTGGTTACGTTTGATGCAACGGGCATTGTCGCTGTGCACTCGGGAACTACAACCCGTTTGGTTCATTTCGCAAGCTTACGAGCTGTGTGCGCATGTGAGTCTTTGTCGCGAGCTATGCTGAGAACTGTGAAGGCTTTTATACTTGACGTGCTCGCCGGAAACACAAGCATTTCTCATGTGAGATTGCCAACTGTGCAGACGAATATCAAATATCGCTAATTAGAAAAGGTTGGTCAGTTAAATTAGGCTACTGTAAGTAATGTTCATTCAGTAATAATTCTCCAGTACTGATAGCAGAACTGTTAATGTCAGAGCTTATTGATACTTCAGTCTTTTATAATGTAGTACTGATACCGATATAGTACCAAGTTTCGGTACCCATGCCTAATAAGTGTTGAATACAACTACAAGACTACAACTCCCACGATTCCACACTCGGTCACTACGCTTTTGGTTGCATACTTTGCCTTTATATCTTTGTGGTAGGGATGGGCGATGCTTATTATTTTCTCTCCGATACCAAGCATTTCAATACAAGTATTGCCGATACTTCAATGAAATATTTTTTTATCCCCTTCAGTATTATTATGAAATAAAATAGACATAATTCCTTTATACATTTATTAAAATTACAGAACCTTATATAACAAAAATAACACTTTGCACAAACCTTGTTTAATTAAAAAAATTACATTTCTTCCCGATCGACTGTTGACGCTCTTCTTTTGAGCCTGTTGTCCATGTGCTCAGTGGCGCAAGTGTCACATGATGCCTTGTCATTGTAAACTAGAGTGAAATAACCTTTTCATTCAGTCATGATGACCGCAACTCAAGTTTAAAACCTGCGCTGGGTGTGTGTTGCTGTGCACTGTGCTTTAAAAGTGTGTGTCTGAGCAAACACTGACCCATTAGCGGAGATACAGCGGAAGAATATTATAGTTCCCATTCCTGTTCTTATTTAAGTGAATATTTATACACTATGCAGCGCTATCATTATTAAGATATTCAAATCAGTGATTATTAAGATATTTAAATCAACTCATTAAGAAAAAAAACAGAGAACGGATCGATATTTCTATTTAAGGAGCGATCCTTTTGATACATTGCCAGTATCGAAAAATATCGATACTTTAGGATCGATCCGCCCATCCCTATTTTGTGGACTGTGTAATGAAAGACATTAATGTTTGCGTGTTTGCGTGTGTGGCAGTGATTTTAGGAGGGCTGAAGGACCACATTAAAGAGATCCAGAGATGTCGAAGGCTCATCATGATCGCTTGTGGGACCAGTTACCATGCTGGAGTTGCAGTACGTGCATCATGAAACATCAACAGTACATCAAAAAAAAAAAAAAAAAAAAAAAAAAAATATATATATATATATATATATATATATATATATATATATATATATATATATATATATATATATATATATATATATATATATATATATCGTCCCACTTTACATGAGTTTTGAAAATGCTTACGCCTCATTCACACGGGGCTTCAGCGTCAACGCTTGACAGAGGGCGTGTCTGAACTTGGGGCTGACGGGATTGTCATGGCAGTGTCAGCCAATGAAATTAGTCAGCAATAGGCCACTGTCTGAGCTGGTGTATTTGCATACAGTGATCTGATTGGCTGACGCGATCCACAGTGCAGTTCGGCAACGCCTAACGTCACCCATTCAAAGTGAATGGGAAGCGTTGAAGCTGACGCCCTGTGTGAATGGGTGTTACTGATGCCACGTTTGAAGCTGTGTAGAAGCGTTTAACAAAGGGGTAAATGCTAATTATTTATTGACAATTATTTATATGTCTTCAATGTAGATTTATTAACCTTCCTGTATATTTTTTAGCCAATTTTACCTCAGTTTTAATTGAAAAAAGATAAACATAATGGTTTTATTTACTCATTTCTAATAACTGATTTATTTTATCTTTGCCATGATGACAGTACATATTATACACAATATTTGACTGGATATTTTCAAGATACTAGTATTAAGCTTATGACATTTAAAGGCTAAACAAGGTTAATTAGGTTAAAGTAAGCGTAATTAGGCAAATCATTAGATAGCAGTGGTTTGTTCTGTAGACAAATGAGAAGAAAAAATATTGCTTAAGGGGGCTAATAATATTGACCTTAAAATGTTTTTAAAAAAGTAACAACTGCATTTATTCTAGCCGAAATAAAACAAATAAGACTTTCTCCAGAAGAAAAAATATTATAGGAAATACTGTGAAAATTTTCTTGCCCTGTTAAACATCAGTTTGGAAATACTTGAAAAAGAAAATTTACAGGAGGGCTAATAATTTTGACTACAACTGTGTAATTAATTACAACTCTTACTGACCAGCAAGTTAAGAAAGACAACGACACACTAATAAACAAACAGAAAAAGTTATAAAATCATACACGCTTCGAAATCTTTAGCTTGGACTTAAAAATGCTAAGAGAAGAAGCTTGTCTTATGGGTAGTGGCAATTATTTTCAGATCCTGGGAGCAGCAACACAAAAAGCACAATCTCCTCTTTGTTTAAGTCTCGATTTAAAATGCAATCGACTAGATATTTAATATATTATCTGTCATATAACCGAAAATATTTGGATCAAAGCACATAGGACATTTTTAATCCAAGGCGTAAATGCAATCCAGCTGAAGACCGTCCGGATATGAAACACATGCTAATGTCAGGTGTGAAGGGGCCACGAAGACATCTACAAGTTCCCAGCCAGCATTTACATATCACATGAGCAGATATCATTGCATAATTTGCTTGAGTTCATATAAGGATTTATTTTGGGGTGGCATTGAAAATTTGAGCACTGTGTGTTATGAAAAACTACTGTACTTTTACTATTTTTACTCTGTTTACAGGAGGAAAAATTCAAGAATTAAAGCTTCCATTGTAAAAAATAAAATGCTTGTTTTGTTCTAAGTTTTGGGTGGCATGGTGGCTCAGAGGTTAGCAGTGTCGCCTCACAGCTACAAGAACGCTGGTTCGAGTCTTGGCTGGGTCAGTTGGCATTTCTGTGTGGAGTTTGCACGTTCTCCCCCGGTTGGTGTGGGTTTCTTCCAAGGTGCTCCGGTTTCCCCCACAGTCAAACACAGGCGCTATAGGTGAATTGGATGAACTAAATTGTCCGTAGTATGAGTTTGGGTATGTGCGAATGTGAGAGTGTGTATGGGTGTTTCCCAGTACTGGGTTGCAGCTGGAATGGCATCTGCAGCGTAAAACAAATGCCGGAATAGTTAACGGTTCATTCCGCTGTGGCGACCCCTAATAAAAAAGGCTCTAAGCCGTAAGAAAATGAATGAACGTTCTAAGTTTGCAGTCATATTTACTTGTTTTTTCATTGAGGTGGAGTTCCTTTAATTTAATTGGAAAATCAAAAATCTTTATTTTGACACGTCGGAAAGATTTCCTCAAACGGATTTAGAGATGCCATTTACACTAATAATGAAATGTAGATGTTGGAACGAAAATGCTCCTTGTCCTGATTTGCTTTCAGAAAAATAATCTTAAACAGCCTGAAACACATGATGCAGTGAAACTATGCAGTGTCTGAAAATTAGCTAACTTCCGTCAATATTACTGACGTGACTTGGATGGAGACATATTGTGAGGGACAATTCAGTCGATTTACTTTGGTGCAGATCCTCAACTGTATCTGTTTAAACTAGAATGTGCTGTGTAGTATCATTGCGCCTGCTTCAGCCATGGTACAGCAGCAAAGTCCCTGGATTATTACGCTGGAAGGAGAGTATAATTCCTAGCCATGTCAGCCTAGAAAAATCGCCACTTATCATTTTCTGTTGGTCTTGAGCAGTACACGATGTAACTACAGAACAATCAAGCTTTAAATAGGAAAATTATCGAAACTCATTTTTGAGTGAGATGCTAACGGTCTAATCCGATTCAATAATGTATGCTAAGCTAAAAGTGCACCTGGAGGGAACCCATGACAACACGGGGAGAACATGCAAACGCTACACAGAAATGCCAACAGGCCCAGCCAGACTTAAACCAGCAACCTTCTTGCTGTGAGGCGACAGTGCTAACCACTGAGCCACCGTGCCGCCCCAACAAAAGTATTCTTGTAGTTTAAAAATATTCTTATTGAACCACTGAAGGCATATAGTCATACTCGAGGATTTGGTATTTTTATGGGCCTTACAAAAATGTAAAAATCTCAAAACACTTTGGTCATTTTTAAATGAGATGCTAATGGTCTAATCCGATTCAATTATCTATGCTAAGCTAAGCTAAAAGTGCACCTGGAGGAAACCCACACCAACATGGGGAGAACATGCAAACTTCACACAGAAATGCCTACTGGCCCAGCTGGGACTCGAACCAGCAACCTTCTTGCTGTGAGGCGACAGTGCTAACCACTGAGCCACCGTGCCGCCTCCACAAAAGTATTTTTGTAGTTCAAAATTTTCCGATTGAACCACTAAAGGCATACAGTCTGTTATGAGGATAAAATTAGGTATTTTTCTGGACTTAAAATGATCAAAACTCTGGTAATTTTTGAGTGTGATGCTAACGGTCTAATCCGATACCATGATCTATGCTAAGCTAAGCTAAGAGTGCACCCGGAGGGAACCCACGACAACACGGGGAGAACATGCAAATTCCACACAGAAATGCCAACTGGCCCAGCTGGTACTCAAATCAGCGAACTTCTTGCTGTAAGGCAACAGTACTAACCACTGAGCCACCATGCCGCCGCCACAAAAGTATTCTTGTAGTTTAAAAATATTCCAAATGAACCACTTAAGGCATACAGTGTGTTTTGAGGATGTTATTTGGTATATTGCCGGACTTAAAATGATCAAAACTCTATGGTCATTTTTGAGCGAAATGCTAATGGTCTAATCCGATTCAATGATCTATGCTAAGCTAAGCTAAAAGTGCTCAAAAATGGTAAAACTCAACTGTTTAACTCTTGGGGGAGCTGTAAAATGAATATATTTTCCAAAAAATAGTGTTTCTTTAGCATTTTCACGTAAAACTTCTTGCTCCAAAAGGCCTTGGCTCAATCATTGTTACAAGTTTATGATGTTTAAAAGGGATGCTGTAACATTTTAGGTGAGACAAATGTAATGTGTGCGACAGATCAATGATGAGGCAGAAATCGATTCTGAATTTAAGCTTTTACTCAATGTTTTAAACAAAAAATGTAACAATAGTAATGGAAAAAAGAAATAAACGTTTACAATTTAGCTTTAAACGAAAACAATGAGTATAAGCCAAATCAAAAAATTTACAAAACAAAACAATCCTTAGGTCTAACGTCTAAACTAGGCGACAAAAATAAATCATGAAAATGTAACCCGATATCTTCAGCGTACACGACACCCGATCTAAATGAATTAAACTATAAAACTCAAAATTACACAGGTGGCAGAACACACACCCTTATGTACTTTAAAAAGTAAAACAGTCATTTAAAAATAATGTATGATATCTATGAATGCAATAAAATTCCCGTTTCCTGCGTAGACTCGTCAGGTGCTGGAAGAACTGACTGAACTTCCTGTCATGGTGGAGCTGGCCAGTGACTTCCTGGATCGAAACACACCCGTCTTCCGAGATGATGTGTGCTTTTTCATCAGCCAGTCAGGTTGGTTCATGTGCATGAAGTTGAAGTGTATAATGTTTTAAATTTAGGGCAGGCATCTAATAGCTGGAGTGTGTATGTGTGTGTGTGTTCAGGAGAGACTGCAGACACCCTGTTGGCTCTTCGCTACTGTAAAGAGAGAGGTGCCCTGACAGTCGGCATCACCAACACTGTGGGCAGCTCCATCTCCAGAGAAACAGACTGTGGAGTTCACATCAATGCTGGCCCAGAGATTGGTGTGGCTAGCACCAAGGTGGGTTCTTTTATTTGGCCTGTTTACTTAAGTACTTATTAAGTACTTTTTGCCATATGCTAAGCGTTGTTAAAATTCCTGTGAAATGTTTGACGTAATCTCAAGTGAAACATGAAGAGAGGGTGGGACGTAGTGTAGCTCCTCCCCTTTAAAAAAAATTATCAAAACTCATTTTTGAGTGAGATGCTAACGGTCTAATCCAATTCAATGATGTATGCTAAGCTAAGCTAAAAGTGCACCCGGAGGGAACCCATGACAACACGGGGAGAACATGCAAACTCTACACAGAAATGCCAACAGGCCCAGCCGGACTTAAACCAGCAACCTTCTTGCTGTGAGGCGACAGTGCTAAGAAAAGTATTCTTGTAGTTTAAAAATATTCTGATTGAACCACTGAAGGCATATAGTCTGACTCGAGGAGGTTTTTTTGGTATTTTTCTGGGCCTTACAATAATGTAAAAATCTCAAAACACTTTGGTCATTTTTAAGTAAGATGCTAATGGTCTAATCTGATTCAATTATCTATGCTAAGCTAAGCTAAGCTAAAAGTAGTGTTTTGTTTTATCACAGCTCTGCCAGTGTAAGTGGTTGAGCTCAAGCACATCAAATGAGAAGCGCCCTGAAGGGGGCGGGGCGTGTCAGATACTAAAGAGCATTTGATTGGTCATGATTTGATGGGAAACTGAAGTATGAGCTGACGTGAATAAATCTACTGATCCATTTAGGCTGAAGTGACAAACTACAAGCTTAACATGTTTATATCAGTTTTATATCACCCAAGCGTGAATTTTGTCACTATTTTGGAGCGCACTAGCTTATAGATATCTTAAAAACGTACAATACGGATACTAACATCTTAAGAACTTTATTTTAATTACATGGGACCTTTAAAGTGTTCGTTCACTCATTTATTTCTGTCAATGATTGTTCAATCTTATGTTGTTCCAAACTCCTGAGACCTTCATTCAGCTTCAGAACACAAATGAAGATGTTTTAAGTGAAATCAGAGAGCTCCCTTAATAGGGGTGGAATCGATAAAAAAAATCGAAATTGCAATATATTGTTGTGCTTTCTGACTCAATAAATAATCAATACAGTAACGGCCATATATTTTATTACACGAAATTATTGATTTACCCATTGTCAGTTTCACTGTCACTACCCAATATCTACCATTCTGTTTGCGGGGCGCTGTTTGAGTAAATAGGGGTAAATTGGTGGAAGCAGTGGCCAGTGAAGAACACAAGTTAACTAAACAACAGAGAAGAAGCGTGGAAAAAAAGAGTAACGAAAAGAATGGTGGAAAATAATGAAAAACAAATCAAAGACCCAGAGCCAAAGACTCTAAAGTGTGGAGACACTTCAGGTTTTACGAGACAGTCGACGGAAAGGCACTAGATAAAAACTATGCAATCTGCAAGAACTGCTTTGCAAAGATAAAATATAACAGCAACACTATGAATCTGCAAATGCACCTCGTTCGCCATCACGGTGAACTACTCTCAGGTGATAATGAGGGCAAGCCAAGTTTGTTGATGCCAGAGGTCGGAGGAGAATGGCCAGACTGGTTCCAGCTGATAGAAAGGAAACAGTAACTCAAATAACCACTCATTACAACTGAGGTCTGCAGAAGAGCATCTCTGAACACACAACACATCCAACCTTAAGGCAGATTGGCTACAGCAGCAGATGACCACAGCAGGTGCCACTACTGTCAGCTAAGAACAGGACACTGAGACTACAATTCACACAGACTCACCAAAATTAGACAATAGAAGATTGGAAAAACGTTACCTGGTCTGATGAGTCTCGACATTCGGATGGTCGGAATTTGGCATCAACAACATGAAAGCATGGATCTGGTGGTGCAGTTCTGTGGGGGATATTTTACTGGTACACTTTAAGCCCATTTAGTACCAATTGAGCATCATGTCAACGCCACAGCCTACCTGAGTATTGTTGCTGACCGTGTCCATCCTTTTATGACCACAGTGTACCCATCTTCTGATGGCTACTTCCAGCAGGATAACTCGCCATGTCATAAAGCGTGAATCATCTCAGACTGGTTTCTTGAACATGACAATGAGTTCACTGTACTCGAATGGCCTCCACAGTCAGCAGAGCTCAATGCAATAGAGCACCTCTGGGATATGGTGGAACGGGAGATTCGCATCATGGATGTGGAGCCGACAAATCTGCAGCAACTGCGTGATGCTATCATGTCAATAGGGACGAAAATCTCTGAGGAATATTTCCAGTACCTTGTTGAATCTATGCCACGAAGGATTAAAGCCGTTTTAAAGGCAAAAGGGGGTCCAAGCCGGTGCGAGGAAGGTGTACCTAATAAAGTGGCCGGTTAGTGTATAATAAATTCAAGCCTGTGTCTCCCGAATGAGCACCATAGCGACCACTCACATTCTTTTCACGTCATTAGTCTTGTGTGTAAAGTTAAAAAAAAATAGTTTTGGAGTCACAAGCCCAAGGAGAGCAGCTGGATTTGGCTGCATGAGAAATGTTAATACTGAGAGAAGAAATATGACACGCACAGTAGACTGCACTTTTCATTCTCTTTCTCTGCCACTCTTTCTCTACCTCAACTTTCATGGCTCTTTAGAAGAGAAATTGCATACCTTATGCTACCTGTCATGTATAAAAGATAAGAGGGCTACTTCAATTGATTTATGAAAGAGCTTCATTAGGATAGAAACATGGATGCCTGAAAGCTGAATAGAGTGATGTAATTGCCTATTAAAGTCATTCGCTACGGTGTAAAATAATGTGCCAGGACATCTGCCACCATCCTCCATTAGTATTCTTTTTCAGTCAGTTTAAAATGTTAAAGACTGCCTTGGATATGGTCCAGGTTTCAAATGAAATGCAGAACTCTGCCCTAATTAGTTTGGTGGTTTATTCGTTTCTGTAGAACGATTATGATGCAGTTGTGATTTGAGGACTCCCAAAGGTGGTAAATGACCAGGTGTTGAGCATTAAAAGTGTAATGAAGGTTAGAGCTTTAATAAAATATAAATTTAAAGACTTATTGTTTTTGACTCATATAACAGATTGTTCATAAGGACGTTTTAAATGAAATCTAAAATGACCCCTTTTATATTACTCCAAAGAATGTCTCCATCAAGTCTAGGTCATACCTGGCGTGAATTCCCACTTTTGAGCCAAACAAATCCATCCATCCATCCGTTTATCTATCAATCCATCAATGCATATATTCATCCATCCCTTAATGCAAACCTCCATCCATCCTTCAATAAAAACTTCCATACAAATATCCATTCATCAATACAAACTTTCATCCAAACATCCAACCACCAATACAAACTTCCATACAAACATCCATCTATCAATGCAAACGTCCATACAAACATCCATCAATACAAACTTCCACACAAACATCCATCTATCAATGCAAACGTCCATACAAACATCCATCAATACAAACTTCCACACAAACATCCATCTATCAATGCAAACGTCCATACAAACATCCATCAATACAGACTTCCATACAAACATCCATCCATCCATCCATCCTTCAATAAAAACTTCCATACAAACATCCATTCATCAATACAAACTTTCATCCAAACATCCAACCACCAATACAAACTTCCATACAAACATCCATCTATCAATGCAAACGTCCATACAAACATCCATCAATACAAACTTCCATACAAACATCCATCCATCAATACAAACTTCCATACTAACATCCATCCATCCATCCGTCAAATCAAACTTCTATACAAACATTCATCCACCCATCCGTCAATACAAACTTTCATCCAAACATCCATCCATCACTACAAACTTGCATCCATCCATCAATACAAACTTTCATCCAAACATCCAACCAGCAATACAAACTTGCATCCAAACATCAATAGAAACTTCAGTACAAACATCCCTCCATCCATCAATACAAACTTCCATACAAACATCCCTCCATCCATCAGTACAAACTTCCATACAAACATCCATCCATCAGTACAAACTTCCACACAAACATCCATCCATCAATACAACCTTCCATACAAACATCCCTCCATCCATCAGTACAAACTTCCATACAAACATCCATCCATCCATCAGTACAAACTTCCATACAAACATCCGTCCATCCATCAATACAAACTTCCATACAAATATCCATCCATCAATACAAACTTCCATACAAACATCTGTCCATCCATCAATACAACCTTCTATACAAACATTCATCCACCCATCCGTCAATACAAACTTTCATCCAAACATCCATCCATCAATACAAACTTGCATCCATCAATACAAACATCCAACCATCAATACAAACCTCTATCCAAACATCAATACAAACTTCCATACAAATCTCCATCCATCAATAAAAACCTCCGTCCAAACATCCATCCATCCATCCATCAATACAAACATCCACCCAAATCCCAATCCAAATATCCATCCATCAGTAAAAAATATCTATCCAAACATCCATCCATCGATCCAACCATCAATCCATCAATACAAACATCCATTCGAACGTCCATCCATCCATCAATACAGCACAGCTATATATTCATCCGTACTCCCTTAATATAGAAGATTCTTCCAAACAAACATAATTCAAATAAATAAACAAGAATAGGGTGGAAGATTTAAGCAATCCCCAATCTTTACCATCTCATGTTACAATTTGATTCCCAGTTTTAATAAATATTCAGTCATGGTATGATTAAAAGTTAATTTCATGAGCAAGATCCATGAGCAAGGTTCTCACACGGTCCAGTTCAAGTTAAATGAAAAGTTTTTCAACCTCCATGGATGTAATCAAATTTCACAAGCACAAATTTGACACCCCTGTAAAATGATGGTCTGTTTAAGACGAATTGTCATGAAAATGATTTCTCGCTCTCAAACAAATACCCTTTGGAGATATTAAGAAACATCCTGATCATTCTGAAAGCTGTTTCCCCAACTGGAACTCTCATCACAAAGAGAACGACACTGAATTTCTCATCTATTCATCAATAAAAGTAGAAATGCATCTATCCATTCTTCTTTTATCCTCCCACTCTTTGGTTCCAGATTCATGTTTTTCCAGATCAGGGGCATCAATTCACTAAATGTTCACTTCATAATAATACCCTCAAACATAATCAAGCACCCTCAAGTTGTCTTATCCTGTCTTTTGTCTATTTTACCCTTTAAAATATCAGGAGAATCATTGGATTTCTCCACAGATGCAGGCTGTTATTTTCAATCCACCCATGTCTGCATAGCACTTGAGCAGTCCCTCAGGGAAACTTCTAGACCCACACCCTTTTCCAACTACTTGGAGATTTGTGCTCCTGGGTTCCCAGATCGCAGCTGTAGTAAATTGGATTCCAACTGCAAACTGGAAAAAGCAAAGTTATAAGTTAGCGGAGAAAACAACTCATCTTTCTGATGCCTTTTTTCCTGACTCTAAAGACAAATGTTCAAAGTATCCTATATGTAAGTGGGTGTGAGGGTTAAGTATTAGACTGGCAACTTTGAAGTTTATTTTTATGGTTGGAAAACTCATTTTTCGATTTTTGGACACAAAATGGTAAAGTCGTTCAACCCAATCAAACTTATTTTCAGTCAGCAGTTTTCAGGCAATAGACACCCTCCAATTGTTCCTTCCACTTTGCCAAAATACATCAGTTGCAACACCGCTTACAGCCAGTTAGCTTATGCCAATTTTATCAACCGTTGTATTCGATAGAGGTGTGATCTTTTCCTGTCCCACGACAACACTTGTGTTTCCAAAATATTCCTGCTGTGGCAAGCTTTGATTCATTTATGATATGCAAAGTCAGTGCTCCCCTAAATTCTTTCCAGGCCCTTCTTCTTTTCCATTGGTAGTCCAGCTTTCCATTGGTATTTTTGCTGGTTGCAAAGAGCAGGGGTGTCAAACTAAGTTTAGCGCAGTTTGTTTTAGCTCTGTTTAGTTTAGTTTAGTTTTAGCTCTGCGCAGTTTAGCATCAACCCTTTTTAAATCCATCAAGGCTGGGTTTTCTTATAACATTGCATCTTCAGAACGTTCTGTATGTGCAACATTATGAACAATTGGTGCATGATCGTGCAAGAACTTGTTCTACGTGCTACTTAGGAGTTGTGGTCCATTTTCCAAAGTTCTGAATTATAACCTTATTTGGAGTCGTATTCTGATGGTTTAGCTCGATAATCATCCTCTCTTGTTGATTAGCAATCAAGACGAGTGTAGAGAAAGCACCTACCTGCACATTGAATCCCAAAACAGGGATAGGGGAAGGGCTAAAGGGTAGAAATAGGATTGGGCCCCAATTATTGCACCTTTACTATAATAGCCAGTAGGTATTCGAAACAATCCTTTATTCAATATTTTGGTTCCAAATTATGCTCTAGGTTAGGGGTGACCAACCCTGTACCTGGAGACCTATCTTCCTGAACATTTCAGCTCTAACCCTGATTAAACACACTTAAACTAATTAATTAGGACCTGAACAGTACTTGATAATTACAGGCAGGTGTGTTTGATATGGGTTGCAGCTGAAATCTGCAGGAAAGTAGATCTCCAGGAGCAGGGTTGATCTCCCCTGCTCTGGGTCTTTATGGTCATTCAGCAAGTGTGTCCTTTGTTGACTCAGTGTTGTGTGGACTGCTGTGTTGTAGATCATGGTGACGAAGAGATTTGTTTCTTACTGATTCCATTGGGACTTAGACTTGGCTTCAGCCTTTTAGTTGTACATTTGATATTCAAAGCATACAAAACGGAAAACTCTCAGTGACCTTCAAAGACATCATCTCATTGAGTGAATTCTACAGGATTTCCACTTTACATGTCAACCTTGGGATCTAGTTGTTTACCAAGATAACAATCTGTCTTTTGTTAGTTACTTAACCTCATATTGGCACAGGACCTGTTGTGGCAAGCTTTGATTCATTTTTTATTTTATACTTGCAAAATCAGTGCTCCCATAAATTCTTTCCAGACACTTCTCTTGCATTGGTAGTCCAGCTTTCCATTGGTGTTTTTGCTCGTTTGCAAAGAGCAGGGGTGTTAAGCTAAGTTTTTGGAAGGCTACAGCTCTGCGCAGTTTAGCATTAACCCTTTTTAAACACATCAAGTCTGTGTTTCCTTATAACAATGCATCTTAAGAGCATTCTGTATGTGCAACGTTACGAACACTTGGTGCATCTCCAACATGATGGTGCAAGAACTTGTTCTACGTGCTACTTAAGAGTCGTTGTCCATTTCCAAAGTGCTGAAATAGAACCTTATATGGAGTCATATTCTGAACGTTTAACTCAATAATCATCCTCTCTTCTTGATTAGCAATCAAGACGAGTCTATAGAAAGCACCTACCTGCCAAAACAGAGGGGTAGGGGAAGGGCTAATGGATAGAAATGGGATTGGGCCCCAAGTATTGCACCTCTATTATAATAGCCAGTAGGTTATGTTTGCATTCGAAACAATCCTTTATTCGATGTTTTGGTTCCAAATGATGCTCTAGATCAGAGGTGATCTACCCTTTTCCTGGAGACCTACCTTCCTGCAGATTTCAGCTCCAACCCTGATCAAACACACCTGAACTAATTAATTAGGACCTGAACAGTACTTGATAATTATAGGCAGGTGTGTTTGATATGGGTTGCAGCTAAAATCTGCAGGAAAGTAGATCTCCAGGAGCAGGGCTGATCACCCCTGCTCTAGGTCTTTATGGTCATTCAGCAAGTGTGTCATTTTGTTGACTCAGTGTTGTGTGGACTGCTGTGTTGTAGATCACAGTGACATAAAGATCTGTTACTTACAGAGTAAATTGAGACTTAGATTTGGCCTATTGGTTGTACATTTGATTTTCAAAGCATACATAATGGGAAACTCTCAGTGACCTTCAAAGACACCATCTCCTTGAGTGAATTCTACAGGATTTCCACTTTGCAGGTCAGTTATGGGATCTAGTTGCTTACCAAGATAACAATCTGTCTTTTGTTAGTTATCTCAAATTGGCACAGGAACTCTATCCCTGCAGGTAGTAAATTGTATCAGATGGAAGTATCTGTGATCTGAATGGATGAGCTCTCATGTGGTAGTGATTTGTCAGGATGGGTGTATGGTCTGTGGCTCCTCTACCGAAACTGAAAGCATCTCGTATGAACTCTGAGAATCACAAGTGAGCCTTGTTGTCAATCGTCCTGAATGCTTCATAAATGTGCTTCACATTTGACTGAGAGTGGCTTTAATAGGCTCTGAAAGATGAAGCGTAGGGCTGGATTACAGTCAGACATGTAATGTGACAGCGTATGCCTTGAGGAATGCCGTTAAAACAATTTACAAGCCACAGAGGCTTTGAGATCATAGGTGTGTTTGAAAGATCGGTATAGAAAGAAAAATAGGAAGATGAGAGAACGCATTTCATCTTTTCCTTCTCTTTTCCCTTGTCTTACTTAGCTAATCATTAATCCAAATCATTTTTCTGCATATTTTTATACCCCCTCTTAAACTGAAATACAATATAGTGTCTTTGGCAATTTCATCATTTGACCAGGTGTAGAATGTGGACCATAAATGAGCACTTGGCTTCAACAATATGCATCTTGGGAATTGCCGTATTTGTTAAATTGGCACATGGTAAACATCTGTCTAACATCTTGGTGGCCCCAACAAGTATTTGGACCCTCGAGCCACAAAAATGTCTGAATGTCACAGCATTGCAAACAAAATATCAAAGCAAGTGAGAATGAACTGATGAGTTGTCATTTCAAACTAAATGAGACCCAGACAAAGTTTGTTTGGTGTTGTTTACAGGAGTTTTAAACTGCTTGCCACAGGTTTTTTTCAGCTGGTTGCTTCACCTTCAAACTACTGTTGGTCTGTGGTAATAATGTTGTGCGAGGTGAAGTTATGTCGATGAGTCTTCTTTAACCTGGAAATCATCTCCAGTTAATTTCCTCTGCTTTATAGTTATTAAACAGCTGTCTGAAATACTGCATTCTGATTGGTCAGTCGTGACATTCCAAGGTATGTTATTCCTAAATAACAACCGCTAAATAAGGTAGACTCACCCAGGAACTTGCAATCACTTTGATCGTCAGTGAATACATTGAAATCCATATTCTTACATCTACATTCATATGTATCTTCCTGTCTGTCATTCTGTGTTTGATGCCATCTTGTGAATGAATAATATGTAGATTTGTTTTTACTTGATTAGATACCTCTTCTAATGCCATATGTATACTATACTTTCTATAGGCATCTGTTTATTTATATATCTATTTTTTTATGTGTGGCATTGATGTCCCACTAGTTTGTGGTGCGTCTGTCGATCAGAGAACAAGGCTATACCACATCTGTTGCAACAAAAGCATGACATTTCTAGCTCATATGAACTCTACTTTCTGCTTTTTGTTTTTGTCTATTGCAGGCGTACACAAGTCAGTTTGTGGCTCTCGTCATGTTCGCCCTGTTGATGTGTGACGACAGAATCTCTGTGCAGCCGCGGAGACGGGAAATCATACAAGGCCTCCGAATATTACCAGGTAAATATAAAGGAAGGTGTGTGTGTCTTTATGTGTGCTTGTTTCGGTGGTTTACGAGGACACAAATTTGTATAATGACATGGGTATGACCAAGGGTTCTTAATCTCGGTCCTGGAGGTCCGGTGTCCTGGAGATTTTACCTCCAACCCCCATCAGACACACCTGGGCTATCTAATCAAGCTGCAGGACACCGGACCTCCAAGACTGAGATTGAGTAACGCTGACCTAGGCATTACAATGTTGATGCAGTTTACGAGGACGTGCCTTCTGTCCTCATAATTCAAAACTGTAAAACTCATATTTAATGGGGTCTTTTCACATTCATATTTGCCACAAAGATAATTGAATACACAAGGCATGTCACTTGTATAGTTTTAAATGGGGAAAAATTGAACGATCAATATGGCGATTAAAGCCTTCTAGTACAGGAGCCATCGATCGATATAGACTGATGATTCTCGGGGGGAGGGAGTCGGACCAGACGTGAGCTTCTGCAGATTTTGTTTGACTCGAACGTTTAGACATGAAACGAACGAGACCGTTAGAGTGAACTGACTTGCCTTAAAGGGACTTTGGTATGACCTAGGTATTACAATGTTGAGGTGGTTTACGAGGACATGCGTTCTGTCCTCATAATTCAAAACTGTTAAAAATCATACTTAACGGGGTCTTTTCACATTCAAATTTGCCACAGGTTGCCTATGAGGGTTGGGTTTAGGGATGGGGGTACTGTAAAGACATTTATTAAACAGTTTTTATGGTGAAAAATACATTACGCCTATGAAGAGTCCACATAAACTACAAAAAACAATATGTGTGTACATGAAAGAGGGATATTTAAAAATGCTAAAATGATTGTTGCCAACATGTGATCCATATAATGAGGTCAAGTTAATTCATCTTTATTTCTATAGCACTTTATAAAATATAAATTGTGATAAAAAGCCATATCAATATTATGGAGAATATTCTACATAACAGGCAGACACATTCAATTGTGTATATGAATTCTGTTTTTTGTACACATGTGGTTTTTGTGTATGTTTATGATGGCGAGATGCTGACGTCACAGATCTCAGTGTGTATTCATTTACGGGACGATCTGCTGGAGGAGCAGATGTCCTCGGCCAGCTTCTTTCCGTCACTGCTTGGAAGTATTCATTGGACCACAAGTGTCTGCCGGGGTACTCACCCCCATATCTTTCTCCAGCTTTTGCTTTTTCTCCCTCTGTGGAGATTTTCGTTCCACTTCCAAGCCAATGAGGTCAGGAATGTGTTGGCAGCCAGTTACTAAAGATCCCCCTGCTCTCCAGCTCACTATTCATGCTCAACTGCTGATTCTGGAATTAATACTAGCATTTTTTTGCTCACTGTATTTATAGTCTTTGACATGAAAAGTTCGAACAAGTACATTAATACAGTTGTATGCTGAAATATGTCATTGTCACACTTATACGTGTCATTTTTAGCCTCACCACAAGGGGCGCTTATGCAGTTTTTTATGCGTTTTTGGGAATATTATGTTTTTTTGTCAGATATTTTTGAAACTTCACACAGTAAACAAGTAAATGTTAACTTTATCTGACAAGTTTTTAAACTGAAACCATATTTTCAATATCAGTATTTGACATACGAATGTGCGAATTGCAAGGTACAATGTAGCGATGCACAATAAATGAGATTGTGTGCGCATTTTGTTAGTAAAGCCGGTTACTAGTAAAGCATGTTTATTAGTCAATGATAATTAGCTTGTTAGTTTAGTGATATTAGACAACGATTAGTCGTCTTCTGTTTATTTAACAACCTATGGGATGTTCGGAAATTCTGCACAAGAGCGCCCTCTGGCTTTCAGAGGAAATATAGGAGTAATTCCAATGTTATGGATGTAGTTTTGCTGTAAAAATTAAAACAGAAAATCACAGATCAGAAAAATATCAATCTGTTAGGATGTTTTATATTTTAAATGAGAGGAATGACCGTGTTATGGATTGTCCAAAAATATGCAAGTGTACTGTATAAAACTTACTGTAGAACTTCTGGCCATTAAACTGCACAACCCAAAAGATTTAATACTAATAAAATGGGTCAGAGTTGGCTATCTATTGTACCAAAAATACAAATTTTGTTTAACATTTTTGCATTCATAAGGAAAGAGTGTTGTTATGGGTGCGACATCTGTGAAATTGGCACTTGTGTCTTTGGTAAATAAAATAAAATTGTTTGAAAATATTGACCAAGACATGTTTGAGTATTTTTACAGTAATGTAAAATACAAGCCTACACAAACAACTTAGAAAGGGTTTTGCTATATTTTTTTTTCATGGCAAGGTTGACATATGCATGAAATCGCTGATTTACTACTGATTACACAACCGAGCTTCTCTGACAAGATGTGCATGACAATCACAACTAATGATTAATTGCGACTCTAATTTCAGTTTGATTGATTCGTAGTGCAAGTCCACAAGTACAAGCTACGCTGTGTCTCTCTTGGTCTCTCTAGATCTAATCAAGGAGGTGTTGACCCTGGACGAGGAGATCCAAAAGCTGGCAGCTGAGCTGTATCAGCAGAAGAGTGTCCTGATTATGGGCAGAGGTTACCACTACGCCACCTGCCTGGAGGGAGCTCTGGTTAGAACACAAATCATCTTCTTTCACTTTTTTTCACGCTTCCCTCCTGCTTCTGTTTCCAGTCTCCTGAATTCATATGATAGCTTTGTTTCAGGAACAGACACGAATATAATCATTTTTCATGTTTGATATCACTTCAAATGTTTGATGTACAAGTGATCTGTTAGTTGCATCACGTTTGTTTATAATGTCTGGCTCCGCCCCTGGTTCATCCGCACTAAAAAGGAACACCAGTTTCCAAACTAAAACAAAGTGTTTGAAAATGATCGGAATAGTGTCGATAACCATAACAAACAACATACAGTAAAGGAGTGGAAAAGTTTTAGGCCAACATTAAATCTGTTGTTTTTCTGATATTATAATGAATATGTGACCCTTTACCACAAAACCAGTCATAAGTGTACGTTTTTTTTTGGTCAATTATTTTTTTAAATTGATATTTATACACATAAATGCCAACACTCCCGTTTTTCCAGGGAGTCTCCCGTAGTTCAGACCCATCTCCCGACCACCTCCCGTATTGTTCTGTCTCCCGGAAAACTCCCAGAATTCCACCCCCCCTCAGCTCCTCAGCTTTTTGGTTCAGTCCTCATGTGCACCGAACCCAACGCACAACCATCTTCATACCTGCTCCCCAGTTTGCGCGCACCTTTAGCCCCACACTTCAGTTTGCGCGCACATTTGATACGAATGTTGAAAAGTACAGGTTTTGATCCATGATGTCATTCCTTCTGGAAAGGACTTCAGGGGTAATAGTTTTCATTTTCAGCATGATAATGATCTGCTAATTGCAGAAATCCTATCTGGAGAAAAAGAAAACAGCTGATGAAACACAGACAGTCATGAAATGGCCTACACAGGGTCCAGACCTGAATATTATAGAGGCTGTATGAGATCACCTGGACAGAACAAGAAAGATAAGACACTCTAAACCTAAAGTTTGCGCGCACATTTGATACGAATGTTGGCAGGTATGGTAATACATGGTGAATAAATAATCTTTCCGTTGAGGTATGGTTTGTTATGATAGGAGTTAGGTTAGAGTTTGAATTGCTTTGGTTTAATTGTTTAAGACATGTGAAAGAGAATGCTAGAGAGAGGCTGTTCATCCTGGTTTGAGCTGCAGTGTTGTTAGCAATATTGTCTGAATTGATGAAATTGTTGAAAAGTACAGGTTTTAATCCATTGTCATTCCTTCTGGAAAGGACTTCAGGGGTAATAGTTTTCATTTTCAGCATGATAATGATCTGCTAATTGCAGAAATCCTATCTGGAGAAAAAGAAAACAGCTGATGAAACACAGACAGTCATGAAATGGCCTACACAGGGTCCAGACCTGAATATTATAGAGGCTGTATGAGATCACCTGGACAGAACAAGAAAGAGAAGACACTCTAAACCTAAAGATGAACTCTAGAAAGTGCTAAAAGAAACCTTATATTACACAGCACATTATTTCAGAAAATGTCAGTACAGTTAGAACAAAACAGTTCAAGTTTTTCTTAAAGAGGAAATGTTGTACTGTTGTTGTTTTTTGTACACATTTCCTATATTTTCTGTTTATTTTTATTAAAGAGAAATATTAATTATATATTGTGCAAGTTTTAGTCTAACAAAGCTGGAATAGTGCTTAGGATTTTTGCACAGTACTGTATTTGTTTTAAAACAAAAAAGCACTAGTGTATACAACAACTTAGCGTGCAATTTCTTGTGAATTCAGATAAACATCGTGAAACTCTTAAAGTGATAGCGCACAAAATAAAATGTACTTATCATTCAAATCCTGCATGAGTTACTCTTCCTAAAACAAAAGAACACTTTTTTTTAATGTCTCAGTGTCTTTTGACTTCAGTAGTTGCATATAAAATGATCACCAAAAACCGTTTTATGTTTTGCAGCACAAAGGAAGTCATGCAGGTTTGGTTCTAGTTGTGTTTGGGGAGTCATTTAAACTGATGCTCTTCTAAAGAATGATTAGAGCTGTCTATCCAAATCATACCAGAAGAGTAAGAACAAGAACGAAAATAAGAATCCTAACTGATGGACTGTAGAGTTTTTCCAGAAGTTTAGCCTCATTAAGTTCAACCGCAGATAAACAGAGGAAGCTATTTGACTGTGTTGCTTGAGAATAACCCCCGCTTACACTGGACATGAGGAAGGGGAAGCTTTCATTGAGGCATTGGCCAACTCTGACCACAAAAATGTGCGTTTGAACATACAGTTGAAGTCAGAATTATTAGCCCTCCTGTGAATTTTTCTAATATTTCCCAAATGGTGTTTAACAGAGCACTGGATTTTTCCACAGTATTTCCGATAAAAAAATTGGAGAAAGTCTTATTTGGTCAATATTATTAGCCCCCTTAAGCAATATTTGTTTTTCGATAGTCTACAGAACAAACCACTGTTATAGACTTGCCTAATGACTTGACTAATTAACCTAGTTAAGCCTTTAAATGTCACTTTAAGCTGAATACTAGTACCTTGAAAAATATCTAGTCAAATAGTATGTGCTGTGTCGGCGCTATAGCCTAGTGGTTAGCGCGTCGACATATGGTGCAGTAGCATGTCAGGGCGTCACGAGTTCGAATCCCGGCTCAAGGACATTTCCCTACCCTACCCCCCTCTCTCTCTCCAACTTCGCTTCCTGTCCTAAATACTGTCCTATCTAATAAAGGCAAAATAGCCAAAAAATAAATCTTAAAAAAAAAATAATAATAATTCTGACAAATTTTTTATTACGCAAGTTCTTTTTAGCTTTGTTTAATTGTTTCTCATCTCTCATTTGTGTGTCCTTTTAGAAAATTAAGGAGATCACGTACATGCATTCAGAGGGGATTTTGGCTGGAGAGCTGAAGCACGGCCCACTGGCTTTGGTGGACAAACTCATGCCTGTTATAATGATCATCATGAGAGACCACACGTACACCAAGTGCCAAAACGCACTGCAGCAGGTGGTGGCGAGACAGGTAAGAAATACTGTTAGAATTGTCAGATTTACATGTTCAGAAAGAAATGTCACTGATTACCAGGAAGCAAATGATGATATATTTATAAATATATATATATATATATATTTATATTTGAACACAAAAAAGATATTTTGAAGAATGTTGATAACCAGTAAGCATTGACTTCTAGGGCAAACAAACACTATGGGAGTCAATGGTTACAGGTAGCTTCTTTTGTGTTCAATAGAAAAAAATAACGATGACAGGGTTTTTATTTTTGGGTGATCTATCCCTTTAAAAAAAGAAAAGACTGTATATTGCTGAACAACATTTTACCTGCTTGTCTCTGCAGTTTTTCTTCTAGCTAAGAGTATATGGTTATATTGCTTTTTTTTTAGGGCCGTCCAATCGTGATCTGCGATAAAGAAGACAACGAGACCATCAACAACTCCAGCCGCACAATTAAAGTGCCTCACTGTGTGGACTGTCTGCAGGGCATCCTGAGCGTCATCCCTCTACAGCTGCTGTCCTTCCACCTCGCTGTTCTGCGCGGATATGATGTGAGTGTATATGTTTTACTCTCTCATACACACCTTCCCTACGCATATGCAAAACACACTGTAAATGTTCTTGTTAATAGAATATTTAATAGAATGGTTAATATTCTAATTAACCATTGTCAATAGTGTGTGATTCATGAGGGATTTTTAGAGATGCACTGAGTAATTATTATATCGATACAGATATTGTTGAGTACTGTACACTACCTGATAAAAGTCTTGTCGCCTATCCATGTGTTAGGAACATCAAATAATAACTTAACTTCTAGTTGATCATTTGGTATCAGAAGTGACTGATATGAAAGGTAAAGCCCTCTAGATTACGCTTATTTGACCAAAATAAAATATGATCACGCCTTGATTTTTAATGATTTAATTAGGACAGTAAGGTCTGACTTTGCTTAGACAAAAGTCTTGTCACTAAACAGAAATAATGTCCAGTATAGAATATGTGGTCATGCTGCAGTGGAAACAGAATGAATATTGTGTCTGACTCCATCATGAGATTGGAGGACTGCATCCATACATCTCTGCAATGACTCAAATCACTGATTAATAAAGTCATCTGGAATGGCAAAGAAAGCGTTCCTGCAGGACTCCCAGAGTTCATCAAGATTCTTTGGATTCATCTTCAATGCCTCCTCCTTCATCTTACCCCAGACATGCTCAATAATGTTCATGTCTGGTGACTGGGCTGTCCAATCCTGGAGCTCTTTGACCTTCTTTGCTTTCAGGAACTTTGATGTGGAGGCTGAACTATGAGAAGGAGCGCTATCCTGCTGAAGAATTTGCCCTCTCCTGTGGTTTGTAACGTAATGGGCAGCACAAATGTCTTGATACCTCAGGCTGTTGATGTTGCCATCCACTCTGCAGATCTCTCAAACCCCCATACTGAATGTAACCCCAAACCATGATATTTCCTTCACCAAACTTGACTGATTTCTGTGAGATTCTTGGGTCCATGCGGCTTCCAGTAGGTCTTCTGCAGTATTTGTGATGATTGGGATGCAGTTCAACAGATGATTGATCAGAAAAATCCACCTTCTGCCACTTTTCCAATTGATCAACTTGAAGTAAAGTTATTATTTGTTGCTCTTACAAACTGAGATCATCTGCTGCATAAAACAAATGCTGGAATATTTGGCGGTTCATTCCTCTGTCATCCCTCATAGATATGGAAGTAAGCTGACGGAAAATGAATGAATCAATGGAGGAATATGCTGATAGTTTAAATTAATCCAATATCTGCCGATAAATATCTGATCGATTTCTGTGTATTTACGCCTATAAGTGCCCTTGTAAAAAGTCATTAAATGAGTAGTACACTCACGGAATATAAATTAGACATCATTTATTCATCCTCCAACTTTTTCCAAATTTCTATGAGTTTCTTTCTTCTGCCGAACACCAATGTGGATATCTGAACAGTCATTGGCTTCCACAGTAGAGAAGAAAACACTATGTGAAGTCAACAATAACTAGGGCCAGACAGAATCTGCATTCTGACATTTTTTGCTATTTCTGCGCCCAATTTTGTGAAAAATATCTGCAGATTTTTGAGGAATGATTTTGGCAGTATCGTAACTAAAAACTTAAATGAAACAAAAAAAGAATACCTTTTTAACTTTTATTTAATATTTACAATGCAAATACAATTACATCAACTTATTTGGTAAACAAAGCAAGTCTCTCATATAATAGATCTACTAAAAGACAGAAAATGTTACTTTACAAACTGTAGTGTAAATAAATCATATAAACATTTCCATATTAGTAATATTACTGAAATGAATTTAAAAACTGAATAAATATACATTTACACGCATTTACACAAGTAAATACATAGACTATGGGCTAAAAATCTGCGGAAATCTGTGGATTCCGTGTGGGCCTAAAGATTATTGCAGACTGAATCTGAAATTTGCGTCCGTAATTTTCACACGCTAAAAAAATAAATTAGACATCACATTGTGTGAATCGTATTGACACACTGTCTTCAAAACTGTCATCCGTCCACACAAGACTCGCACAAGAACATTCACTTAAAGGAGAAGAACCACCAAAATGCCAATCTGTTAAACATATCATTGTGGAATGCCCTATTTTTAATGTAATCAGACAACAATTTTTATCCGGACACACTTTAAATGAAATATTTTTAAATGGTAATCCTTCAAAAATTTCACAATTTTTATCAAAAGTAAACCTTAAATTGTTTTAGATTTTTATCTTATATATTATCATTATTAATATTATTATTTATGTATTTTACCTTGTGTATTATTTATTGCTGTTGGTGACTTTTAATTGTTAGATTTTTTTTTTTTTGTTTTTATAGCTATAGAAAAGTGGTATTTATAAAATGTGGTAAACTTCATCTGTTTTGTTTTTTTTTGCCATGACATAGCCAAAGAAGCTGAAATGGCAATAAACTCTAAATTCTCTCTCTCACTTTTATCCGTCATCAAAAAAATTCGAATCTGGTTATATACAGCTGAAGTCAGAATTATTAGTCCCTTGTTTATTTTTTCCCCCAATTTCTGTTTAACGGTGAGATTTTTTTTTTCAGCACAATTCTGAACATTATAGTTTTAATAACTATAATTTATTTTATCTTTGCCATAATGACAATAAATAATATTTGACTAGATTATTTTCAAGACACTTGCATTTGGGGATAATCCAGCGCAGATCTTTGATAATGAGCTGAACTCTCCTTCCTCTCTATGCAGTATTGGATAAACACAATATGTAGCCTATTCCGTTTTCTTTATCTACTTTGGAGAAGAGAGGAGAACAAAGTAACACTGCTTAAACTGACTCTGAAATGTTTTGCATTTTTTTTATAATGGATTAATTAATACATAGCGGACTCATTGTGCAATCTTTGTTTACGTGACAATTTTTTTGCTTATGAACACGAAAAAAACACATCGGAAAATTTCAAACTTCATTGTGCAAAGACCTTAGCGATGATTCTTGAAATAATATTGGTTATATGACCAATCTGATAACATGACGTCTGACGCTTCGTTCTGTTTTTCTTCTCCACAGGTTGACTGCCCAAGAAACCTGGCCAAGTCTGTGACTGTTGAGTAAATGCTTCCTGACCAACACCCAAAACGCACACAAACACACACGCATACACACAAATACGGACTATCAAAAAAAAAACATGAAGGTAATTGAAGAGTTTTCTACATGTCAGCTTTCCTATAATAATAATCTCACCAAAGCTGAAATGTATTTCAAGGTAATCGTATCTCATCTCCGATTCTGGAAGCTTCATATCATTGCTGTTGACTGGAATGTGATTATTATTATTATTATTATTATTATTATTATTATTATTTGTATTATTAATATTATTTGTTAGTTACATTTTTTTGTGGTGGCGTGGTATGGGGTAGCTACACAGTGCAGCCTATAACATGTTTGTCTTATGCTATATATTATTGTCTTATGATATAATATTCGTTTGGCCCAGATAGACTCCTACTGTAGGTGGTCGTTGTCAAATACACATGCATTTGTGTATCACAGAGTAACACGAGAGCCTCAGTACTCTACATTAGCGGCTTTTCCCTAAAAAAAAAACATATACTACATTTGTGGTACTGAAACCGAACTGTGAATCAGTGCTTAGTGATAGTTTGCACACTATTTCGGTTATCCGCTTTGCTGCTATTTAAGTGGGTGTACTTGTTACTGATTAGCATATTTATCTCTGAATGACCTTATTTGGAATGTCCTTTGCATGTGGATTTCTGAGGTTTGTATTGCAGTTTTACAGTTCATTATCCGAGACGTTAAAACACGGAAGGATGAAACAGAAGGCTAATACTTTACAATAAGGTTCTACACTTTTATATGTATATGTCAACCATAAATTAAAGGGATAGCTCACCCAAAAATGAATCATTTACTCTTTTTCGAGGTTTTTTTTTTAAGCTTTATGAGTTTCTTTCTTCTGCTGACCACAAAAGAAGATCTTTTGAAGAATAATACGGGACTATAGAAGTCAGTGAGTGCCAGTTATCAGCATTCTTTGAAGTATCTTCTTTTGTAGGTTTTAAACAACTGGAGTAAATGATGGCAGAATTTTCATTGTTGGGTATACTTTCCCTTTAAGTCAGGGGTCACCAAACTTGTTCCTGGAGGGCCGGTATCCTGCAGATTTTAGCTCCAACCCTAATCAAACACACCTGAATAAGCTAATCAAGGTCTTACTAGGTATACTTGAAACACCCAGCCAAGTGTGTTGAGGCAAGTTGGAGCTAAACCCTGCAGGGACACCGGCCCTCCAAGACCGAGATTGGTGACCCCTGCTTTAAGTGATCAACAGTATATATATTAATGAATTTTAAACCATTGTTGCATTAACTAATGAGGATGAATTGAGACTTGTTGTAAAGTGTTGCGCTAAAATTGCATATTGTTCATCTAGAAGCTTCTTTAATTCATTTAGCAAAGAAATGAATGAGAGACCCTGTCAGAAATGAAGGCAAAGTATCAAGTTTATGAAGTTAATGAATGTGTCGTCTAATCGTTTTAGTGAAGTTTCTATGTGCTTCTGCCAAACTGTGTCATAGAAATCGTCATGTCTACTTAGATTTCATGTAAGGAGATCTACTGGACCAGTCAGCCATTTTGAAATCCAATTAAATGTTTACTAGGCTTAAAGCAACACTTTATTATATAACTTTATTTGGAAATATGCTCATTTTAATACTCCCATAGAGTTAAGAAGTTTAGCTATACACATTTTTTAATTGGTTCAGCCAATATCAGAGTCTAGCAGGAGCAGTTTAGCTTAGCTTAGCATAAGTCATTGAATTAGATAAGACCATTAGCGTCTTGCACAAAAATGTAAAAAAAAGAGTTATGCTAGTTAAGTTTTATGAAATTTGCTATTATTAACACCAGAATGAGAGTATAGATCCTAGTCTAGTCATATTGACCTAGAAAATAGCGAGTTTTTATTTTAATTTGTCTAATATGTGTACAATAAGTACAGAAGATTCAAGTTTAAAATAAAAAAATTACCAAAATATATGATGCTAATGGTCTAATCCAATTCAATTATTTATGCTAAGCTAAGCTAAAATCAGCTAAATGGATTAAAAAATGGTAAAAGTCAGCTGTTTAACTCTAGGCGACTTGTAAAACAAAAAAGAAGGAGTGTTTCTTTAATTAAGACAAAGAGAATTTGCATATTATGGTTTGAAGTACCATCTTCGTTTACCATAAAAGTTTAGTAAATCTCTGATGTTGCCGTCTCAACATACTGTTTTTATAGTTACTGTACGAGTGTCAGTTCTAATCAGTTACTAAAAGGAATCTACGATAGAGTTAAGCAGTTTAGTTTTACACATTTTTGAATCCATTCAGCCAATATCAGAGTCTAACAGGAGCACTTTAGCTTAGCTTAGCATAAATCATTAGACCATTAGCATCTTCCACAAAACAATTTAAAAAAAAGTGTTATGTGAGTTAAGTGTTATGAAATTTGCTGTTTTCTAGCTCGATATGGCTAGGAACTGTACTCTCATTCTTGTTTGATAGCAAAGTTCCTAGATTTTTAACACCAGAATGAGAGTATAGATCCTAGTCTAGTCATATTGACCTAGAAAATAACGAGTTTTCATTTTAATTTGTCTAATGTGTGTACAAAAAGTACAGAAGATTCAAGTTTAAATAAGAAAATTACCAAAATATATGATGCTAATGGTCTAATCCGATTAAATTATTTATGCTAAGCTAAGCTAAAATCAGATAAATGGATTAAAAATGGTAAAACTCAACTGTTTAACTCTAGGTGACTTGTAAAACAAAAAAGGAGGAGTGTTTCTTTAATTAAGACAAAGAGAATTTGCATATTATGGTTTGAAGTACCATCTTCGCTTACCACAAAAGTTTAGTAAATCTCTGATGTTGCCGTCTCAAAATACTGTTTTTATAGTTACTGTACGAGTGTCAGTTCTAATCAGCTACTAAAAGGAATAGAGTTAAGCAGTCTAGTTTTACACATTTTTTAATCCATTCAGCCAATATCAGAGTCTAACAGGAGCACTTTAGCTTAGCTTAGCATAAATCATTAGACCATTAGCATCTTCCAAAAAACAATAAAAAAAAGAGTTATGTGAGTTAAAAGTGTTATGAAATTTGCTATTTTCTAGCTCGATATGGCTAGGAACTGTACTCTCATTCTTGTTTGATAGCAAAGTTCCTAGATTTTTACACCAGAATGAGAGTATAGTTCTTAGTCTAGTCATATTGACCTAGAAAATAGCGAGTTTTCATTTTAATTTGTCTAATATGTGTACAATAAGTACAGAAGATTCAAGTTTTAAATAAAAAAACGATCAAAACTCTTCTTTTTTTTGGAGCAGATGCTAATAGTCTAGTCCGGTTCAATTATTTATGCTAAGCTAAGGTAAAATAGGCTAAATGGATTAAATAATGGCAAAATTACACTGTTTAACTCTAGGTGATTAGTAAAATTAGCTCATTTCCAAAAAGGGAGAGTGTTTCTTTAATTAAGACAAAGAGAATTTGCATATTGCGTTTTGAAGTACCATCTCCGGTACCACAAAAGCTTAGTAAATCTGTGACGTTGGTGTCTCAACATACTGTATCTGTAGCTACTGTACGAGTGTCAATTATAATCAGTTACTGAAGTGAATCTAAGATACACCTCAACAGTGTACTTGAAGTATATATATGCATGAAACTTTTGGCTTCCAATCATTGTTTCCATTATTATGGAAATCTCTGAGGCCTTGTTACAAAGGAGACTTTGAGTGTGTCTCCGGTTTACAGTAGTACTGCCAAAGAACGCAGGGGAAAACCAAGAACGTTAATACATGAGCCCCATACTACGCCGCACTTTTGATTGCTTCCATGGGACCATTTTCTTCTTTTATTTCTATTGGGTATAGAAGGGTTATATTTTATATACTG